>NC_059075.1:155172836-155325239 GCF_020497125.1 Mauremys mutica
AAACCTCATATCCGTCAAACCCAAGGGCAAAACAAGATTGTGGTTAAACAACAACCACAACTCCAGTTCCTCAGCGGCCACTGCCACAGCAAACCCTGAGTAAACACCCACATTCACAAACCCGGAGCATGCGTTCGAGGGACTCTGAACGTGCGCAGAACCACACACAATCACAAACCTGGAGCTTGCGCTCGAGGGCTCTGAACATGCGCAGAACCACACACATTCACAAACCCAGAGCATGCGTTGGAGGGACTCTGAACATGCGCAGAACCACACACATTCACAAACCCGGAGAACGCGCTCAAGGGGCTCTGAACGTGCGCAGAATCACACACATTCACAAACCCGGAGCATGCGCTCGAGGGGCTCTGAACGTGCGCAGAATCACACACTTTCACAAACCCGGAGCATGCACTCGAGGGCTCTGAACATCCGCAGAATCACACACATTCACAAACCCGGAGAACGCGCTCAAGGGGCTCTGAACGTGCGCAGAATCACACACATTCACAAACCCGGAGCATGCATTCGAGGGGCTCTGAACGTGCGCAGAACCACACACATTCACAAACCCGGAGCATGCGCTCTAGGGGTTGTGAATAAAACACCAAGGGACTAACAAACCATTCTCCCAAAACCATAAGCTCGTCACCGCTCCCCTATATTCTAGTATTTGGGAACAGTTTGATGGTTCATTCAGAAAACTGATGGACGCTGTGTCCTTGGGGTGGGATGGGCTAAAAGAACGGCATTCTAAAGAGAGTTGGGAAAAATCTGACGCTTCGCTCAGAACACTGGTGACCTCTGTATCCTCAGGGGGCCTAACGACCGACCGCAACTCACTTACTGGATGCTGAAACGAGTCTGTTCTTCAAAGAACCGACTGAGCCGAATACTAAAAGGCTAAAGCTTACAGCGCCGAGCTTCAAAGGTGCCTAATGTAGGTGAAGCCGAGCGACGCGGAGAAAGTGAAAATCAGTCTGTTTCTACCAGAACAGGGACTGAATGTAACTGCAACCCCCCAGACACACCAAAGAGCTCAGAGTCTGTTGCTCAGCAGGTGCTGGATAACGCGAAGAAGCGTTCTAAGAAAAATGCATTCGTACTGCTTAAGAAGCTGGGCCAGGCTACAAATCTCTCTTCATGGAACGATAAAGGGGCTTGTGTGTACAAAGGCTCTGTGGTTAATGGTTCTAACATGCTCGACTTAGTCCGGGCCGTGACCCAGACGCGCTCTATTCCTAGGAGACATGGACCTTAAAGACGGGATGTGTTTATGAATGTCATGGCGGAACGGAACGTACCACCTTCCGTCATGGACACTGCGGCCAAGAGAGCTCTATGGAACGTCTCACAACCTCGATCGTCACTTAATCCAGAGGTGACAGTAGGCCGGTACGGGCCAGTACGGAATACCAGCCAGAGCCAGTACGCCGTGCCAGACCACACCGGCTTCCTCGGCGGGGATTAAAAGGGCTCAGAGCTCCGGCAGCTGTAGGGAGCCCAGAGCCCTTTAAATTCCCCTCGCAGCTCCAGCAGCTGGGTTGGGGCTGGGATTTAAAGGGCTCAGAGCTCCCGCGGCTGCAGGGAGACCAGAGTCCTTTAAATTCCCTCCGCAGCTCCAGCAGCTGGATTCGGGTGTGGATTTGAAGGGCCCGGAGCTCCCACTGCTGCAGGGAGACAGAGCATTGCCAGGCTGGGGCTGGGAATTAAAGGGCTCAGAGCTCCGGCAGCTGTAGGGAGCCCAGAGCCCTTTAAATTCCCCTCGCAATCTCCAGCAGCTGGGTTGGGGCTGGGATTTAAAGGGCTCGGATCTCCGGCAGCTCTAGGGAGCTTTAAATTCCCCTCCTTTAAATTCCCCTTGCATCTCCAGCAGCTGGTTAGGGCTGGGATTTTAAAGGGCTCGGAGCTCCCGTGGTTGCAGGGAGACCAGAGTTCTTTAAATTCCCCCCGCAGCTCCAGGAGCCAGGCTGGGGCTGGGATTTAAAGGGCTCACAGCAGCAGGGCCGCCCAGAGGATTCCAGGGGCCCGGGGTCTTCGGCAGTGGGGTTGCAGCCAGGTCTTCGGCGGTAATTCGGTGGCGGAGGGCCCCCGCCGCAGGTCTTCGGGGCACTTCGGCGGCGGGTCCCAGAACGGAAGGGCCCCCCGCCGCCGAATTACCGCCGAAGACCTGGCTGCATTTCGGCGGCGGGTCCCACTTTGGCGGTAATTCGCCAGTGGGGGGTCCTTCCGCTCCGGGGCAGGGAGCACCGAGCTTTTTAATTCCCAGCCTCAGCCCGTTTGCCGGAGCTGCGGTGGGAGGGGAGTAGGGATTTAAAGGGCTCTGGGCTTCCTGCAGCTGCGGGAGCTCTGAGCCCTTTAAATCCTGGATCCAGCCCAGCTGCCAGAGCTGCGGGGGAAAATTAAAGGGCTCTGGGCTCCCTGCAACTGCTGGAGCTCTGAGCCGTTCAAATCCCTGCCGAGGAAGCCGGTGCGGTCCGGCACGGCATATTGACTCTTCCTGGTACGCCGTACTGGACTGTAATGGCTTATTTTCATCTCTGCTTCAGAGATCCCACGACTGCGGGGAGCCCAGAGCCCTTTAATTTCCCCTCACAGCTCCGGCAGCTGGGCTGGGGCCAGGATTTAAAGGGCTCGGGGATCCCGCGGCTGCGGGAAGCCCAGAGACCTTTAAATAACCCCCGCAGCTCCGGAAGCCAGGCTGGGGCTGGGAATTAAAGGGCTCAGAGCTCCCGCGGCTACAGGGAGCACAGAGCCCTTTAAATTCCCCCGCAGCTCTGGCAGCCGTGTTCGGATGTGGATTTAAAGGGCCCGGAGCTCCCACGGCTGCAGGGAGCCAGAGCATTTCCGGGCTGGGGCCGGGATTTGAAGGGCCCAGAGCTCCTGCCGCTGCGGGGAGCACCGAGCTTTTTAATTCCCAGCCCCAGACCGGCTGCCGGAGCTGCGGTGGGAGGGGAGGAGGGATTTAAAGGGCTCTGGGCTCCCCGCAGCCTCCGGAGCTCTGAGCCCTTTAAATCCCCGCTGAGGAAGCTGGTGCGGTCCGGCACAGCGTACTGGCTCTTGCCGCTACGCTGTACTGGCCCATACCGGCTTACTTTCATCTCTGGCTCAGAACTCCTACGGCTGCGGGGAGCCCAGAGCCCTTTAAATTCCCCCCGCAGCTCCAGGAGCTGGGCTGGGGCCGGGAATTAAAGGGCTCAGAGCTCCAGCGCTTGCTGGGAACCCAGAGCCCATTAAATCTCCCCCCTGCAGCTCCGGCAGCTGGGCTGGGGCCGGGATTTAATGGGCTCAGAGCAGGGGTGAAAGTAACTTCCAGGATTTACTGGTACTGCTGTAATCCTAAGGGGGCATGGCTTAAACCGGAAGAGGTGGGGCCTCAAGATTTAAAGGTCCTGGAGCATCGGCTGCGGCTGGGAGCCCCAGGGCCTTTAAATCAACCCTGGGCTCAGGGGCAAATGAAAGGGCCCAGGGCTCAGGCCGCCGCAGAGCCCCGAGCCCTTTAAATTCCCCCCGCAGCTCCGGCAGCCGGATTCGGGTGTGGATTTAAAGGGCCTGGAGCTCCCATGACTGCAGGGAGCACCGAGCCCTTTAAATCTGGCCCCAGCCCAGCTGCCAGAGCTGCGGGGGGAAATGAAAGAGCTCTCGGCTCCCTGAAGCCGAGGAAGCCGGTGCAGTCCGGCACGGCATATTGGCTCTTCCTGGTACACCGTACTGGACCGCAATGGCTTATTTTCATCTCTGCTTCAGAGATCCCATGGCTGCGGGGAGCTCAGAGCCCTTTAAATACCCCCTGCAGCTCCGGGAGCCAGGCTGGGGCTGGGAATTAAAAGGCTCAGAGCTCCCGCGGCTACAGGGAGCCCAGAGCCCTTTAAATTCCCCTCGCAGCTCCAGCAGCTGGGTTGGGGCTGGGATTTAAAGGGCTCACAGCAGCAGGGCCGCCCAGAGGATTCCAGGGGCCCGGGGTCTTCGGCAGTGGGGTGCAGCCAGGTCTCGTCCCCCCCCTCCGCAGCTCCAGCAGCTGGGCTGGGGCCAGGATTTAATGGGCTCAGCGCTCCCCATGGCTGCGTAGATCCCAGAGCCCTTTAATTCCCCTCCACGCAGCTCCAGCACCCAGGCTGGGGCAGGGAATTAAAGGGCTGAGAGCTCTCCGCAGCGGCAGGACCTCCGGGCCCTTTAAATCCTGGCTCCAGCCGGGTAAGGCTCAGGCTCCTCACAGCCATGGGAGCTCCGGGCCCATTAAATCCACGCTCGAACCCAGCTGCCGGAGCTGCGGGGGGAATTTAAAGGCCCTGGGGCTCCCAGCCACAGCCAATGCTCCAGGATCTTTAAATCTTGAGAGGCCCCGCCCCTTCGGGTTGAGGCCACGCCCCCTCAGGACTCCGGCAGTACCGGTAAGTCCTGGAAGTTACTTTCACCCCTGACTTAATCTTTCCTTTACCTGTGTTCACCTTGTGCGCCGGTGACTCCCCCGAGCCGCAGTCGCATTCCACCTCTAAGGGGGTGAAGAAAGAGAGGCCACCATGCTCATTGGGGTGCTCGTTGGGTTTTGGGTTCGGGTTCCGGCGTATCCATCAACGGCTGGGCCAAAGGGCTCCCCTCGGTCGCTCCCTCCTCCTCCTCGGCACTGTCGCTGATGTAGCGCTTACTCCACAGATGGTCAAAGACCCTCGGGGTGAAGACAGAGTCCGAAGTTCTCACGGGGGTGGTGAAGGAGTCCAGGTTTCCTCTCCGCAGCCTTCCCACGATTTCTGAACCATGGGTCCTTGGCGAGAGATGGCCTCGTCCGTCCGGCGCTGGGACTTATGAGGTGATGGTGCTGCACCCTGATTGGCAGAGGGCCCTGGGAGGAGTTCTTAGTGGGGTCAAACAGCCCACTCCCGGACGGGTCACCCTGCCCCAGAACTCGCCCTGATTGGTCAGGATCCCCTCTGGGGGTGGTCCTGTCAGGACAAAACCGATCCTAATTGGTTGAGGGCAGTGAGAGGAGTTCTTAGAGGGGTCACAAGACACACATCGGGATGGGTCACCCTCCCACCCCAGAGCTTGCCCTGATTGGTCAGGATCCCCTCTTGGGGTGGTCCTTCCGGGAGGAAACCCATCCTGATTGGTAGAGGGTGGTGGGAGGAGTTCTTAGAGGGGTCACATGACATACCTGGCTTCCAGTCATGTGGCCGCCTTGACCACGATGTAATACCCCCATGGGGCGGGACTTCCGGAGACAGGTGGGAGGGACTAAGGGGTCATGGGGTGGGGTTAGGATTTGATTAATGGTGGGGCCTGTCTACTGCTGCTGGGTGTTGAGTGTTTGCAGGCAGAACGGGAGCCAGTGTCCATGTCCAGGCCGGAGGTCGAAGCCGGGTGGTCAGAAATACGAGGCAATGTCCATATCCATACAAAGATCGAAGCCATGCAGTCAAAATTGAAGGGGTTGGAGAAGATCAGGAGGAGGAGGAGGTGGCAGGGCTGGAGCGGGTGGCTGGAGGGCCTGGAGCGAGGCTAGAGAAAGGCAAGGAGAATACTGAGCCGGGGTTCAGAACCCAAATCTGGAGCCAAGAAGGGTCACACCAAAGTCATAGCCAGAGACCGGAGTCAAGAGTCCAGCCAGAGTCAACAGCGAGAAACCGGAGGGCAGGGCAGGGCAGGGCAGGGCAGGGGGTCCATGCGGGCGGGAATGAGGATGACTTACTGGAGCCCTAGAGACCCCTCATCGGGGGACTCCCTTCCTAGCAATACCAGAAGGACAGCGGGGTGACAAAGATGTCTCTGAGCCTGGGGACCAAGCCAAGGGGAGCTCCCATCCAGGCTGTGTGCCAGGACCCCATCCCCCTCCCTGTTCATTTCACACGCACAGACCCCCTGGCTGGAGGGGAGAATAAAGGGCAGAAGCGAAGGTGCCCCTGGGGGAAAGGCTCTAGGCCGGGACCCAGTCCACTTCCCAGATCTACACCCAGGATTGTGTGACCAGGCCCACAGCCCTTCCTCTGCGTCTCAGTTCCCACCTGCCAGACGGGGAGGCTCCTCCCCTGCCCCAGGGTGTTCGGGGGGAGTTTCCTTCCTGGCTGGGAAGGGCTCAGATACCAGGTGGGTGGATTGGGCCCCGGCTGGGGGATGGTCGGACATTCGCTGCGTCCGGGGTGACAGGGGCCATGGGAGGGTCTGAGCAGTGACGACGGGGGAGGGGCCCCATGTCAGGCCACCCCTCCCAGACTGCAATGGCTATTGAGCACAACCCCTGGCTCTGCGGATGCTCTCACTTCTGGGCCAGCCCCACAGCCTGATTCTTCCCAACCAGTATCTGGCCTGGCCCCAGCCCCAGGGGTCGGGTGGGGCAGGGTGTCCAGAGCGAGGTGCTCGGCCTTGGTTTCTCTCAGTGCTGCGGGGGGCTCTATGGCTGCTCCCCCCAGCCCTTCCCCCCAGGCACAGTGAGACAGAGCAGTACCTGCGGCAGGGGGTCCGAGCTGGTCATGCGAGGGGGGGGGGGTCTTCAGTGCTGCCCCACGGAGCACAGCCCCTGCAGGGCGTCGGGCACCTGGCCCAAGACCCTGATTTTAAACAGCTGGATCTTTATGTAGGCTGCGATGTCCTCCTGTTGCAAGGGAACAAGGATCAATCAGAGAGTCCGACACCCACGAGAACGAAGGGTATTAACGGCACCGGGAGCCAGTAACATTTCCTCCCCATGTCTGAGGGACGGATTCCCCCGCCCAACCCCCGAGACGAAATCTTCTCTCTTCTCTAGTGACTTCCATCCCCTCTCCCACCATTGTGGAATGAACTCCTGCCCCCACTCCTCTCAGTCCCCCCGCGAGAACTGTTCTACCTCACAACCCAGCGGGAATCCAGCTCCGCTCCCCAGAGTCCCCTCAGCCACCCTCGCCCCCTCCAGCCGGGGGCTGGGAGGCTTTGGGCAGTAGTGCCGGGGGGTGAGAGGAAGTGGACACCTTTCCCCAAGGGATCCCCATGTCCTTAACGTGATGCCATGGCCAGTGGCTCTGGTGAATGGGGCACTTATGCAGCCTCTGCTGACTGACTCCTCCAGTTCTCCCAGAGACAACACCATACCAGAGCTCTAGGAACCGGCCTGAGGCCCCGAGGGGGAGGAAAGGCTCACAGAGGTGGCTAGGGGAGTTGGCAGCCCTTAGCATGAGCAATGGCAGTGTGTTGTGCTGATGTGACGCCTGTTAGGAAATAGCCTTGCTGGGGAGCTGGGTCTGCCCTGCTTTGAGCTGCTCAGGGGAGAAGCTGGCACCGACCAATGGCACCTGTCTGGGGTCACCCTCTCCTTGCTCCCTGGTCAGCGCATGGGGATGGGATGGGAGTGATTTTCAATGGCCTGGAGGTGAAAGGCCCTAGGGGTCTCTCCCCAGGTGACCCCTCTTTGGTTACCTCGTCCTCTAGCAGCTGGCCGGCTTCCCCCAGGAAGGAATACGTCAGCACCAGGCCAGCCTGGCTGACGCGGAGGAGGGGGTGGTGAATGGCCAGCAGCCCCGCCTCGAGGAAAGATCTTTTCTGCTCCTCTGTAAACAGCTCGCCAAAGGCCTAAAACCAAAAGAACCAGAGCCCTTACAATGGCCCAGAACCAGGCTCCAAATCCCTCGAGTGTCTCACAAGGTGGAGAAGAGTCCTGGGGCAGCCAACCTTTGGGGTCCCATGGACCAGGAACCCCCATCAGTAGGAGGCTGCAGGCACTGAGGCCTCAAAAAGCTCTTTCTGGAGCAGGATTCACCGCAGGTGCCATGAGATGCTGGGAATGTGTCTGCGCGCTCTGGAACCCAGCTCACACAGACAGCCCAGGACCCCTGCTGCTCCCAGCAGCGATAGCTGCTGCAGCTCACCCGCTAGAGGTTCGCGGTCTTTTAGATCTGCTTCATTCCCACACCTCACCCCACGGACATTCCCAGGAGCCTCACATACTCTGTGGAAATAAGGAGCAGGCTCTTGCCCTGTGTCCATGACACACTCACTGCAGCGGGAGACAGCTCCACACCTGAGCTGCTGCAATGCACCGGCCGAGAGTCCTTACCTCTCCCACCCTGGCCAGGTTTCTATACCCCAGGCGCTCGGGGTCATGGAGCCCATCCCGGCACCACAAGTCTGGGGCCTCGCTGGTGTTGAGCCCTGGGGGAGAAAGACACACCCATTGGGGAGGTTTGGCCTTCTGCTTTCAGTGCCTATTTCCTTCTGGGTGCACACTGGCCAGGCTCCTCCTGGCATCCGCAGCCCAATGGAATCGCAGGGTCCATGCCAGGCGGGTTAGTACCAGAAGGGGGATTTGTTTCAGCCATCACCGTAATCATGTGACCCTTACGGTCATGGGGTGTCTAATACTGAGAACCCCCCACACCCACTGAAGTCAAGATCTGGCCCTGGCTACCCGACTGGTGACACCCTACAAGCTTTGTGTCCGTCCCCTGTGGTGCCTGCTCCTGCCCCTGCCCTCATGATGGGCTCTTTCCCTCCATGTGTCTCAATAGCTCCGTTCCTGTCCCCTCACGAGCTGGCTGCCCCGTACGGGGGTGGGCTGATTTCCCTGGGCTGGGGGACAGAGCCAGGCTCGGAGATAAAGCAGCCAATTTCCTTGGCACTTTCACACTCATCTCCCTAATTCAGAGAGAGGGGGAGAGAAAGAGTCACCATCTAAGCTGGGGTCGGCCTCAGAGGAGGGGGCTTCTTTCTGTAGGGTCCCACTGCCCAGCAGAGGGAGTCTCGAAGGAGGGGCCTTGTTTCTATTGGGATTCCTCTTCCCCGCTACAGTGGGTCTAAGCAGAGAGGCCTTAGTTTTAGAGGCGTCCCAATGGCCAGCTGGAGCTAGTCTCCCAGAGGCTCGTTTCCGTGGGGTCCCATTGCCCAGCTGGGTTTCTTACCCCTCTTCCGGAGCAGGAGCCAGTAAAGCCAGTATATCCCAGCCCTGGCATGCTGACTGATATCACTGGCTGGGTGGGATATCCAGAGACCCAGCTGCAGAACGAATTCGCCTGCCTTGGAGAAGGCAGAGGAGGTCTGGTGGAAGGAGGAGGAGAGGAGAATCCATCACCATTCTCCCTTCAGCTCCCCAGCGCCCCTGGACCTGAGCTCTGCTCCCACCCCTCTGTAGGAGGCGCTGGGGGAGAGGAGCGAGAGCCCTCTTCCTCTCTGCCCCCAAGGGAGCTCGGAGCAAAGGGAGCAGGGCAAGGGCCCTCGCTGAGCACTCGCTGCCTCGCGGCTCCAGAATAACAAGGGCCCTGAGGCCAGGCACGACCCTGCCACCGAGCGGCCTAAGGAACGCAGTCCCTTACGGACCCGGGGGGAGCACTTAGCCAGGGGATGAGGAACTTGACTCTGCAGGACGCTGGGGTCAGAGGTCACTTACGTCAAATCCAGGCAGGGAGATGGCACTCTGGAGCAGGGCCGCGCTGGTCTGGACGGCCCTGGCTCTCTCCTGGGGGTTGTTTGCCAGGAGAGAGCGATGGACGTGCTGCAGGAGAAGGAGGCAGGGGAGGGTCAGCGGGCAGGCGTACATGCTCTACAAACCAGCCTCTCCCCCTCCCCAAGGGGCTGAGACTTTGTGCTCAGGGTGGAGTAGCCGAGCCCTGGTGGCAGAGCTTGAAAAGGGGGTTCAGTCTCTCAGGCCCCAGCCAGGCCTGGTGCTCACTGTTAGTGCTTAATGCAACCGTGCAGAGCTCTGGCTGACAGTCCCAGCTCCTTCCCCCTGCACTGGCAGCTCTGGGAACGTGTGGCCGGCTGGGTCCAAGCTGGGAGGACACAATGGAAACGTGGCTCTTCTAGTCTCTCCTTTGCTGCCCTCCCACAGGGCTCAGGGGCAATTCCACCCCAGACCGTCCATTCTACTCACCTCCAGGAGGTGCTGCAGCTTCTCCATGGTGGGGGTCTCTGTTAGCTGGCCCCTGAGGATGGTGTCCAGGCTCCGCGAATAGCGGTTGTGCAGAGCCTGCAAGAAGAGGGAGCACCCGTCAGTCATGGGACATGGGGCTACATCAGTCAGGGGACAATGAGGAGGATTCTCCAGGAGCCCTGGCAAGACTCAAGAGGCACATCCTGGCCTCTCCCATTCACATCACTCCAGGGACACTTCACAAGAGTTCATGGCCGGATGCCTGCTGCCTCGTCAATCCTTGCTCTTCGCAGTTCTCTGTGCAGGGCCTGGTACCCAGCAGAGTATGGACCAGCCAAACTGCAATGGGTGGAAGGTAGGATCCCCAGGAGAGTCCAGGCAGGAGATCAGAGAATGAGGAGAGGAGGGAAGGCTGGGATCAGCCACGGAGGGGTAACGCAATCCCCTCTGAACCCCTGATCCATGAACAGCACGTCAGGATCAAGGCACATGCCCTGAACCCCACACCCAAACCAGCTCCAGGGCTCAGGACCTCCATGGGGTTGGACAGGGAAAGCCGCCCCCTCCCTGCGCAGACAGGGGTTGGAACTTGGACAGTGTCTGCGAGGACCTTGGCCTGTGTGGGACAAATGTCCCCACTTTGGGGTGCCAGATAACAGAGGAGATGTGTCCCCCCATTGGGGGTGAGGGATTCTCTGGTGCAAGCCCCCCTGCCTGGGTGGGGATGGAACAAGGAGCAGGACAGACTGGGTGGCAGCGCAGCTGGGGGATTTTTGTACCTCAGCTCTGCCCTGCAGGTGCTGCTGGATCACCAGGACGATGTCTTCCTCAGGGCACAAATCCTGCTCCTCCTCCTCCTCCTCCTCCTCCTCACACTCCTCCTCTTCCTCCTCCTCAGGCCACGACACCTGGGCGCTGGGGGTGTCTGCACCAATGAGGGAAGGAGAAAGTTTAATCCCTTCTGCTGCTGGGGGGATGCAGTGGACAGAGAAGGCTCCATGTTTCCCCTTTCTCTGTAAGGAGCCCCATGGCGGCGAGGGCCCCACCCTGCCCCTCCCAGAGACGCCCTCAGCCCCATCAGCCTCAGGGCCCCGTGGCAGTCAGCCCCCTCCCCAACATGATCAGGGGAGGCTGGAGCTCCCCGACTCCACCCAGCATCCCCTGCCGTGGGGCGTGGCTGTGCCACCCCCACTGGTGTCAGTGGGGCTCAGGTGGGTCAGTCCCGGCGCCTTGGCGAGCCCATGGGCACAGGGTGTTACTAGTCCCCCACCACCCCAGTCCTCCTCCCTTTCTCCTGGGTCTCTCCTCACCTCCAAAGAGGGAGCCTAGCAACACGGTGCTGCCAGACCCCATGGAGGAGCTGCTGGCCCCACAGGAGAATGCGGAGCTGCTGGTGTCGGTCGCGCCGCAGTCCCTGAACTCCTGCTCTGGGCTGGCAGGAGGCTCCTCTATGGCCAGGGTGGGGCTGGCAGGAGGCTCCTCCGTTGCTAGGGTGGGGCTGGCAGGAGGCTCCTCCGTTGCTAGGGCGGGGCTGGCAGGAGGCTCCTCCGTTGCTAGGGTAGGGCTTGCAGGAGGCTCTTCTGGGGCCAGGGTGGTGCTGGCAGGAGGCTCCTCTGGGGCCAGGATGGGGCTGGCAGGAGGCTCCTTCATGGCCAGGGTGGGGCTGGCAGGAGGCTCTTCTGGGGCCAGGGTGGTGCTGGCAGGAGGCTCCTCTGGGTCCAGGGTGGGGCTGGCGGGAGGATCCTCCGGAGGCAGGATGGTGCTGGCGGGAGGCTCCTCCGGAGGCAGGATGGGGCTGGCGGGAGGCTCCTCGGGGGCCAAGGTGGGGCTGGTGCAGGGCCCCTCAGCTGCCATGGAGGTTGGCGGCTCCTGCTGGGCCCTGGGGCGCAGCTCCTGGCCCCTTGGCTTCCTGCAAAGGAAGCCCCAGAGCTGTTGTCCCCGGCTCCTGCCCTCCCCTGGCTCTCTCCTCCACGGCTGAACCTGGGGCCACCTCCGTTTCGGCCCAGAAGGTGCCTCTGGTTCAGCTAGAGGAGCTGCTGTCTTCCGCCTCCTCCAGCAGGCGAAGCAGCTCCTCCCTTTCCCCTGGCCACGAGCCTCTTCCCTGCCCGCGGGGACAGAGGGGCCGCTCTCCTCCTGGGCAGGCTGGCTGATGTTTGCTGGCTGTGGAGCCACCTGCCCGGCCTTCCTCCTGAGCATCTGCCGGATTCGCTCCATCCTGGAAGTGAGTGGGGAGCAGCCATGAGTCTGGCTTCAAGGCAGCCTCTCACTAACGAGCCTGCCTGCTCCCCTGCCCACCTCCCCTCTGCTGAGGCAATTTCTCCTCCCGAGACATCCCACCCCAGGGCACAGGAACCCTCAACCTGGGGGACAAACCCTGACAAGGGACGGGCTGGGAGCCCCAGTGGTGGGATATTCCCACCACACGGGGGATGGCTCTGGAGAACTCCACTTACTTACTCTAGATCGGATGGAGCAGGATGGCAGATGCTGAGGGTTACTCCTCCCTTCACCCTCCTCGACCTCCGCACCCAGGTGGCCGGCAACGGGTGCCGCTCAATGCCCTGCCCGCAGGGCAAGGGGTAGCAACCAGCGATCGAAACTGGCTGTGAAAACAATACAATGCCACTAGCGGAACGCTCCTGGGACACTCCATAGCTGTACCCGGGGCCACCTCCATTTGGGCCCAGAAGGTGCCTCAGGGTCAGCTAGGGGAGCTGGGGTCTTCCTCCTCCTCCAGAAAGCCAGAGCTGGCAGTGCCAGCAGGACTCGATTCCCAGTCTCCCTGGCTCCGAGTGGGACCTGTTGTAGTGACTGACGGATTTGCTCCTTGTCCCCTATCCAAAGCCAATAACACATCTCTGGGTTGGCAGTCATGAGTTAGACCTTCTCAGCACCCCTCTGTTTCCCGCAGCCCTCAGCTGTTCCTTGGATTGCGGTGGCTTGGACAGTAACAGGAGTGGCTATTGTTACTGGCTCACTGGGTGGTTCTAGCCAATGAGGGTCTCAGTCTAGCCTCAGAGGCCCACACCCCCAGACACTACAGGTCAGGGTGGATTGATTTCATTCCAAATGTTTTGTAGTTGTATTTTTGAGTTATTTTCCTAATGAGGGATTGATTCTCATGAAATTCTTAGTGGTGGCCAATGACAGAACACAGAGCAATGGTCTCAAGTTGCAGTGTGGAAGGCTTAGCTTGGCTATTAGGAAACACTAGTTCACTAGGAGGGTGGTGAAGCCCTGGAATGGGTTCCCTAGGGAGGTGGTGGAATCTCCATCCTTACAAGTTTTTAAAGGTCAGCTTGACAAAGCCCTGGCTGGGATGATGAAGTTGGGGTTGGTCCTGCCTGCAGCACGGGGTTGGGCTAGATACCTCCTGAGGTCTGTTCCAGCCCTAGTCTTCTATGATGCTAGGAATAGGGATCTAGTCAAACATGTTGACTTGCTGGTTTTGCAGGATACATACAAACAAAAAGGTTGACTGAACCATTTGTTTTCATTTCAAACAAACTGAGGTAAAGAAGTATCTCTAGTTCGTGCACTGAACTGATTGTTCCTGCTCATAACGTCCTTCCAGATTTTAGAAGTAGTAGCTCACACCTCCTCCTCTCTAGCCTTTATTCATATTTTACAAGGGGAAAAGAAGCCTTCATCATTTTCCAACTCCCAATCAGTTTCTTACATTTGAATGAAGTAGCTGCATCAACTGGAATGAAGAAAATATTCTTTCTGCACCCGCAGAAGAGGCTAGTGCTGCCAAAATCTGGCTGAGTGTTTCAATCATTTCTGGACCCCCAGGTGCTTAGGCAATGCCTTCCAACAGTTCAGTGCTTTGACTTCCTCTGACACTTGGCAGCAAACATGGACTTCTTCATATATGTAGTTATTTAAATTACTTTAATAGGCTGGAGCAACTAGAGGCCTTAACATCACTTGTCATCATTTCAAATTTTATACTGGATAAGTTTAAAAAAAAAACTTTTTCAATATAAATTTAAAAAACCCAGTTTAAATAAAAATAAAATCTCTTCTGGGGGGCGGGGGCTGGGTTGTGAAAAAGCCACTGATTGGTCTTGCCCTTGATTTTAGAAGAACGACTTCATCTGAGAGAATCAGAAACTGCTTGTATTCTAGTCAAGGAGAGGAGGCAGCAAAATTCATCCTAGCATTAATTTGTTGGGCCTTATTTGCTCAGTCTCAAACAAACAAGTGTGCAAAACTCTAGCTAGTCTCTTTTATGGAGGCCCAGCTAAGAGGTGGTGGGAGGGGCAGCAATGCTGTCTCCGTCCCGGATCCAGTAGCAATTGCACAGGATATTGCCACAAAACCTACATTTTACTGCCAAACTCTCTCAGCCAGTCCTCTCCTGCGCTTCCTGGTTTCTAAGTTTCAAATCCACAAAACCTTCCCCTTGACAGTCACTGCCCAGGTGGTGCAGCAGGCAGAGGAACCTGAGCAGTAACATTGTGACACCAGAGGGAACTCAGCCACCTGTCGCTCCCTGACTCCACGAACCCGGAGCATAAACCCGAAGCCTGAGTCCTGCCTTGGGCATCGCTCCCACGGAAACCTGCAGGTTCCTTTACTGACTTATGCAAATCACCTGTGGAGAGTTAGCACTGACTGGCTGAATTCACTCTCAAGTCACGATGCCCTTCAGCTTACAGCACGAATGGAAGGGGCACAGGGTGGAAATCAGGCTTTTCTGGTGGCCCGTTTTCCAACTGAGAAGAAGGGACAAGAGGGAAGGAGGAAGAGGGAAGCAAAATGGCCACGTTCCAAACGCCCCCAGCGAGTCACAGGTTAATTCCAAGCCCAGAGGAAACCACTGTCGTCTGACTTTCTCTTTCACTTCGGCCATAGAATGTGCCTCAAAATAATTCCCATAGGAATTAGAGCAGGTTTTTTAGTAAAACACCCAAGCTTGATTTTAAAAGAGGCCAGTTGTGGAAAATCCAGCACAACCCTCAGTGAATTGCTCCAAACTCTAATGTTAAAAATGCTCCTCGCCTTATTTCCAGTGTGTATTGGTCTAGCTTCAGCTTCCAGCCATTGTCTGCTCATAACCTTTCTCTGGTAAAGCGAAGATGGAGGCTTGCTGCAGCAAGGCTCCAGGGCTCTGCGAGGTTCCCCCTGCCCCGCATCCCTGTCTTGCCTGGCTGTTGACAAGGGAGCTCTGTGAGGTCACAGACGCCTCACTCATAGAATCATAGACTATCAGGGATGGAAGGGACCTCAGGAGGTATCTAGTCCAACCCCCTGCTCAAAGCAGGACCAATTCCCAACTAATCTTTGCTCAATGGGCTGAGTTCCTGCCAAAAGTCACTGCCACACCCACCTTTCCCTGGCAGGCCTGACCTCTGCCCCTGGCCAGCCCAGCTGGATGTTTGAGCTGCACCCCGGATCACCCCACTTGCTCATTATTGATTCTGGGGAGCAAGCAGGCTACCCAGTAAAACAGCAGAGTCTGTTCCGCACCCCACACTGAGCTTTTCATAGAGGCATCGGTTGTGAAACAATTCAGTCTCCTGATCTGGCCTCTATTTCACGGGCTATGAAATTTCACACTCTTAGCACCCTATTGAGCCCAATTGCTTGTAATTCACTAAAAGGCACCTTCCCAACCAGTTATGATGGTAGGACACCAGGAAACAGAGACTCCACCTCTCCCCTGGTTAATTTCTTCCAGTGGCTAGTCTCCCTCACTGTCATCATTACACTGGAAATTGACAACCTCTGATAAGGGCCCAATTTATGACAATCTTTTAAATAATTTAAATAGAAGAGAAAAAATAACATTCAGTAGAACATGTTCACTGCCAAGCTTTTCAGACAGTCGCACCACTGATGCGATAGCTAAGGCCCCGGAAGCAAAGCTAGCTGAAATGCTAACCCAGCTTCGGGCAGCAGTAGCTTCCTTGAAAGGTGCAGAAAATATTGTCTTCCTTTCAGTTTATTCAAATCGTTCAGTTCAATCGACTAGTTTGTTGAAATTCAAGAAAGCCATTGGGAATTCACAAAACAGGCAAACTTGTTTTCCTCCCTCAATCTAGGGATGAAAACTAGGGGATAGATCTACTGGTTCATCAATCTAGAAACTCGTGGAGACAAGAATGTATCATTTCAGTTCACGAACCACACATCAAATGGCCTTTGTTTAAGAAATCTGTCAGTTTGAAATGCAAAACATTTTGATACAACTTCTTTCTTATGCTTCTCTTTCTAGCTCTGGCATGGCCTTGCTGTGTGACCAAAGAGAGGTCACTTCTTTTCTCTTTCCCTCGGTATCCTGGGGGATGGAGAAAATTCTCTCAGCCCTAGCAGGAGAGAGATTTGAGCAAGTCAGGCGCGTTAGGGTCCTCGTGCTCTAAAGGACAATGGGCGATTGTTGTTTGGGGCAAGAATCCCGACGGATTTGTTTCTTGTCCCCCAACCAAAGCCAATAACACATCTCTGTATTTTCAGTCATGAGTTAGACAGTCTGTCTCCCGCAGCCCTCAGCTGTTCCTTGGATTAGGGAGGCTTGGATGCTAAGAGAACTGGAATTATTTTAACGGCTTCTTGGGTGTTACTAGCCCATGAGGGTCTCAGTCTGGCCCCCAAGGCCCACACTCCCAGACACTAGAGATCAGGAGGGGTTGATTTCACTCAAAGTGTTTTGTATTTGCGTTTTTGAATTATTTTCCTAATGAAAGATTGATTCTCACGAAATCTTAGAGCTGGCAGATGACAGAACAAGGAGCAATGCTCTCAAGTTGCAGGGTGGAAGGCTCGGATATTAGCAAAAACTTTTTCCCTAGGAGGGTGGTGATGCCTTTGAGTCTACTAGGACAGAGTCCCCTATCTTGTATCTATTTCTAGAGCCTATATTTTTTCTTACCTTCTACACAGATGACAACGTCTTGGAAACAAATACACACGGGAATGAAAAACACACGCAGAGAAAATCTCCTCTACAGCAAATGACTCTTGGTCTGAATGAGAGACCGCGAGCTGGAGGCTGGCTGCAGCAAGGCTACAGGGCTCTCCGAGGTTCCCCCTGCCCCGCACCCCTGTCCTGCCCGGCCGTTGGCAAGGGAGCTCTGTGAGGTCACAGACGCCTCATCATCTCTGCCCAATAGGCTGAGTTCCTGCCAAAGGCCTTTGTGACGTCACTGCCACACCCACCTTTCCCTGGCAGGCCTGATGTCTGCCCCTGGCCAGCCCCGCTGGGTGTTTGAGCTGCACCCCGGATCACCCCACTTGCTCATTATTGATTCTGGGGACCAACCAGACCACCCAGTAAAACAGCAGGGTCTGTTCCGCACCCCACACTGAGCTTTTCATAGAAGTTATGAAACAATTCGATCTCCTAATCTGGCCTCTATTTCACAGGCTATGAAATTTCACACACTTTGCACCATGTGAAGCCCAATTGCTTGTAAGTCACTAAAAGGCACCTTCCCAACCAGTTATGATGGTAGGACACCGGGAAACAGAGACTCCACCTCTCCCCTGGGTAATTTGTTCCAGTGGCTAGTCTCCCTCACTGTCAGAAATGTGGGCCTACGTCTCCTTTGAATTTCTCTGGCTTCAGCTGGCAGCTCTTGGTTCTTGTTGTGCCTTTTTTGGCTAGATCAAATTAGCTCTGCCCCGTGAAATCAGATCTCCCCGTCCTGCTGGGAGCCCCCCAACCAGGAGAACCCAGTAGGGGCCTCCTAGCTGTTTCTCTGCCCGGCTGGGGACAGGACTTCCTCTCCGTGGGGATATCAGACGCACCTGCAGAGGCAATGCAGAAGTGAGTGTGCTGCATCAGCCCAGCATTGGGCTCAGGACTTTGGCCTTGGCAGCTTCTGCTCCAGTCACGTCTCTGGCTGCCCGGAGTCAGAGCTTTTGGCCCCTGTGGCTGCAGCCAGTGCTGGGGCACCGGGCTCAGGACTTTCATGCCCCTCCCCACTCCTGCTGGCGCTCTGGGTGCCTGGGCTCGGGGCTTCTGCCCGGCCTCTGCAGCGGGGGCTCTGGGCTTCCCTTGCAGGTCCTTCTGGGGCTCAGGGGTCCATTTCTCTGGATGCCCCAAAAATGGTAGGAGTTGAGGTGCTCCCAAGTAGTAGATAGGAGCTGAGGTGCTCCCAACAGCAGGGCCCCACCTGCACATCTGGGAACCTCCTCTAGCTTCAGAAAGGTTGCTGGCTGCTGCCCTTGGAGCCCAGGTCTGAAGGCAGCACACAAGTGAGGGTGGCAATGCTGTGACCCCCCCACAACAGCCTCTGAACTCCCCCGTTCTCCCAGCTTGGTCGGGACCCCCATGGTTACAATACCAGGAAATGTCAGGTGGAAACATCGAAATGGTGACGTTGGTCAAGTTCAAGGCCAGAGGGTTTGTAAACTAGTCAAAGTGAGCCCTGAATGTGGTAGGGACCTGGCTATTATGGAGGCCCGAGCAGGTTTGCACTCCCAGTTCTCCTGAAAGGCATGGAGAATTCCTGCTGCCTGAGAAACTTCCCAGAACAAGCTACCAGGACTGGGGGGAAACGAAGGAAACCAACCAAAGCCTGAGCTAGGACGGAGAGCATTGATCCAAGCCGTGTTTGAACCCCTCCACCCCCACCTGCCTGCCCGCGGTGAAACGGACAGAGGGGCACTGATTTCTAGTTGTGAACTTGCTACCGACCGTGGGCTTCAGCACAAGCCGTACAGCCCATACTCTGAACTCTTGGATAAACAGCAAAGCTGCTTTTCGGAAACCTTTCCCCGCAGTGCCCTGCATCCACTTGGGATTGTGCCCAGCAGAGGCTGGTGGAGGGGAGGGGAAGGGAGAGGAGGCCATGCAAAGGTTGTGGCATCTGCACAACCCCCCAGACACACACAGCAATGCAGGGCGTAACATCCAGGACAGTAAATTATTTGGCCATAACCTACAAAATCCTCAGTGTTGAAAGTCCAGTTTCTCTGGAAAACAATGGGAGGGAGGGGTTAGAGAGCTGCAGTAACACCTGGACTTCCAGTCTCTGGCCAGGCACATCCCCCTCTCCAGAGTTTTCACTGCTATCGTCTCCAAACTGGCCCTCCTGATCTGATGTGAGGTCACATCCTGGCCTTTAGGGCCATTGGCAGGATCTTCCCTGTTCCCAGCTGCAGCATCACCCTCGTTGTCCTGCCTGATAAGGATCCCGCCAGGGCTCAGCTAAATGGCATGTGGCATGACAGGCTCTTTGCTGGGGGCCTTGGCAGCGCTCAATCGAGATCTGAATCGGACGGGCACGGGCAGCTGCATTTCCTGACTTTTTACTGGACTCCTGGACCCTCTCATGCTGCTGCTGCAAATGTTCCTTCTTGCTCAGCGCTCAGCAGCAGAATGTTCCTTGCCCTTTGGCTGAGCGACACACAGACGTCTAGTCCTGCTGCTCTGAAAGAAACCGTCTTCACAGCCCTAATCCTGGCAGATATTGATTAAAATCTTGCCGTGCTCCTCTAAGTGTATTTGTGATTGGACGTGCTGCTTGCTAGGGGGGATTTTCAGATACATAAAACTGCATAAAACAGAGGGAAAGACAAAAGGAAGCATCAACATGTCTAAGAATTTGAACAATATTTGAAGACCATATATTGGTGTCTAACTACCTCCTGCTGCCAGGAAATGCAACTGGTATTTTAACGACACACTCACTCCGCTTGTGCCTGACCTGTGATTCAGAGCTCTGAGGAATTCTGTCCCCTGGTGTTGGCAGAACAAATAAACCCCACCTCCCATTACACAATCCATTTGAGTTCAAGAGAGAGAGAGATCTATCTTACAACAAGCTTTAACATTACGGGGCAAAGACTAAGATGAGAGGTCAATTTTTCTTGCAGTTCTAATACCCGAGGAAAACTCCGAAATCCATTCTGTTGACCAAGAGAAAAGATTGTTTTTCTGTTCTCAAAGTGCTGATGCTTTTGACCCCAAAATGTTGTCTTCGTTTTCTCTCACAAAATAACTTGCAGTGAAATGGGACCAACTGCCTAAACTATCCTGAACGCTGCATGTCAGAGTTTGGGAATATCAGGACTGATCATCCGTCAGTTGTCACGGATCCATCAGCATCAGCAGACCTACGGTGATTTATACCAACCGAGTGTCTGGTCCATTGTGCTGTAATGAATTAAAAGATTTCACACGCTGTGCATATGAAGATGAAAATGTAGGGTGGAAGGGACCTCATGTAGTCGAGTCAGGCTCCGCATGCTGGGGCAAGACCCCTTGGTTTCAAAGAATCTTGTTTAATGGAGGGTTTTGTTTTTTTCCTAAAAATGTGCTTCATTTATTTGAATATCAAACATTTTCATTTACAATTTCCCAGAGTAAGTTTTGTGCTGGTGAAATATTCCCAGTCGACAGCCCTGGAGAGAGAAGATTGTGAAAAAAGACAGTACCGTATGGAATGGGCTTCCCCAGTGCACCATTCTCTGCCCCCATAGAAGGTCTCATGGGTTCGGGGTGGATACACACCAACAATGGAATGAAATCTCTCTTGTATAGTTGAGTTTTCTTCTTAGTTTGAAGCGGGAGAAGGAACAGGAACATCTGGACCCACCTAGCTTCCAAGGGAATCATCTTTCTTGATGCTGTTTGACCTGCAATTCATTGTGGCCCATTAGGTGGGTATTCTCTAGGAAGTTGCTTTATGACTCTGCTAATGAACTATCTTCTGAGAAGGACAGACTGGTCCTGCCACTGTCTCTACTCACTCACGGTAAATTATAGAGATTTGTAGCTGTAGGTTGTACAGGATGATAAGATACTGCATGTGAGCACGGCAGAGAGAGGGAGATGTTTTACTTGGTATTCATTAGAGTCCTTTTCTTTGGAGGTTGAAGCTTTTCCAAACTCACTTGCTGCCTCTGTTTCCCCACTGCAGAACTCCAGTTTTAGGCTGTGCAAGAAGCCAGAGCAGGCATAAGGGTCTCACCCATGGTTTTAATTCAGCTCCCGCTGCTTAACTTTGCTCTTCATTCATATCTCCTCAGTTAATATACAGTGAACCAGTGTGAACATAATCTTACTGATTTCAACAAGAATGCTGGTTATTGAACTTATCAGAGTTTATTCCTAGTTTGTGGTTTTAATTGACTTCTTATACATAGCATAGCTCCTGCTTTAATTATGAAAAGGGGATAGACAGGTAGACACTAGACCGACGGATGTTTTTCTATGGGGATAGATAGACAGAGACATGGTTATGTCTGGGGTTAGATAGACAGAAACACGTCATTAGACACACACAGGAGAAAGGAAGGATGCCAGAGGTTATGGCACTCATCTAAGACTTGAGGGGTCTGAGTTTAAATTCCGCCTCCACTGCAGGCTTCCTTTGTGATCTTGAGCAAACCACTTAGGGCCAGATTTTTTAAGGGGATTTCAGTTCCTAATTCCCATTGAAACCAATGGGATTTATGTGGCCTAAATACCTTTTAAAAACCTGGGGTTAGTCTCCCTCTGCCTCTGTTTGCCACTTGTAATATGGAGGTAAGAGAAGGAGCATTGTAAGCAAGACACAAGAAGTGATTTGTCTGCCCTACTCTGCACTGATTAGGCCTCAGCTGGAGTCTTGTGTCCAGTTCTGGGCACCACTTTTCAGGAAAGATGTGGCCCAATTGCAGAGAGTCCAGATAAGAGCGACAAAAATGCGAGTGCCGTGTCTCTGTGTGGCTCCCAGAGGCAGCAGCACATCCCCAATCCGGCTTCTATGCCTAGGGAAAGCCAGGAGGCTCCACACGCTGCCTGTGTCCTAAACACCGCCCCTGCAGCTCCCATTGGCTGGGAACCACGGCCAATGGGAGCTCCAGGTGCGGCGCCTGCAGACAGGGCGGTTTCCCCACCCCTGGGCTAAGGGCACACAGTGTTCGCAGTTACATGGCCCATGATGCTAACCCCCATCACTCCCTGGTTAAATCTTCAAACAAGCCCCTTCGTGCTTCCTCCCATTCTGCCCCCACACTCGGGAGGAGCTCCCTGTAAACGTCAGCAAAACGACCTCCTCATCCCAGGGACTGTTTGACTCTTTAATTATTCCCTGTCCAGCAGGCTTGCCATCTCCTTATGAACTTGCTGTTGCTCCTGGTTACCCCGGGGTCTACAACCGCCCGAACGCCCACAACGATTGGATCCAGAAGAATGTGCCTGGTGTGACTTTCAAGGTGGTGAACTTCACTACCACTTTCAGTCCGAATGGTGCCAGTCTGTCTGCCACCGTTTCCAGGGTCCTTCTCCTTGTTGTGCTTCTGCGACTGGTCATCTGAACCCCGTCCCCCCACCTCCTAGACTGGCTCCCCATCACACCCCAGTTCTTCCTCATCTTTGTTGCCAACAGACCTTGTGTGCAGTGACACTAGACCCCAGGATTCACACCCTACACACGACCGTAACAATCTTTGTGCAAGATACACATTGTGAGGTATCATTTGAAAACTGATAACTCTCTGACCATTCATATCCCTGTGTGATATATGTACGCGATGGGTGCCAAGAGTTATGGACATACACTGGAATGGTCACTAAAATGAGTTCAAACCCCATATGCCGGGGGAGTTGTTAAACAGATCGATCCTAAGTGCAGGACTGTGTGTTTACCTCAGTTTACATTTAAGCCGCACACAGACCCATCAAAGCTCACACTGAGAAGCGGGGGAGAAGGCAGCCTGGTGTCTACACCCAGCAGGAGAGAGAAGCTCTTCTGGGTTTTATTTTTCAGAAGGGTCCATTGCAAAGATTTACTGGTCTGAACTTCATGTGATAATCAACTGAATCAACTGATTGGATACAATAGTGCTGTGTTATACGAGAGTACGGGGTGAGGTTTTTCTGAAAACAAATGACCCCCTGGTGCTTAATATCATTGTGAAATGTCTGTATAAACACTATACGAGGAAATGTGGATACTTTATGATATGCTTTAAAGGCTGCAGCCAAACAGGGAGACACAGGTTCTCTTACAGACTGCGGGGGAGGGGGGCGCTAGGTACCTGTCTCCTATACAAATTAAGCCTGGTGGGATGAAAACAAGGGAAGCCCCTTTTACACACAGGGGGATGAGAAGCCGCAGGCAGGAAGAACAGCCTGAAGCCGTCCTGCCTCTTGAAACAAGCTCATTGACCTTTGGGAGATATAAGCCAGGAGAGAAACCGTCTTTGGCCTCCATCGCTAGACAGACCCAAAGGAACAGAGCTCTTGCAAGCTGAGGAAGTTGTGTCCTTCAACCAAGGGGTGTGGGTGGGGGCTGAAGTTTCTGGAACTGAACATAGATGAGAAACCTGCTTAGGCAAAGATCTTTCCCCTAGGCAGACAAGGGAAGCCAGCCCCTTGTGCCTCTGTGGAAGGTCCTGCCTGAGGGAAAGCAAGCAGGACTGGCTGCTTGTGGTTGCTACACACCAAAGACTACAAAAGATTCAGGTTGCTCCCAGTCCTAAGAGACCAGTTACTTGTCTCAGATCAATTTGTACCTCAGACTTCACACCAAAGACAATGCTTGCGGCCAGCCCTGTCATGAACTAAGGATGTATTAACTAGGCAGAAGCAATGAGAGTTATTTACCGGTTAAAGCAGGCAAAGCTAGATACACAGATGAGTTACAGTCCATGGTTCCAGCAGGTGGCAGAGTTGTAGTAATCTCTCAGCACTGACTGTCTTTTAGGACTAACGCAGGGTGAACCTGGGGCTCTCGGCTTCTGTTTCCTAGCTCCAGCCCTGTCACAGTCCAACCAGCAAAAAGAGAGCACTGTGACAGTTATAAAGCCAAACGTACATATCGCCTTATACCACGGGAAACACATTTCAAATGAAATGAATGCATGCAGCAGCCTAGACACATTCCATAGACTCTGAGCCAGTGGTCCCCGAACTGTGAGGTGTGCCCCCCCGGGGGGGGGAACAGAGGAACAGCCAGGGGGGTACCGGGGGTCTGGGCCAGCCCCCTGGGGGTGCATAGGGAGTGCCACCCAGACCCACTCTCTTCCGCTCTAGCCTGGGGTCCAGTCCCAGCCACCTGGACACTGAAAGTCTGGTTACCCGCAGTAACCAGCCTCCGCCCCGGGGGGATGGAGGCCTGGAGGAGCACTGAAGGGCAGCTCCGGTGAGAGACGTACCGGCAGGTCCCCCATCCCGTCCCGGGCGCGGCTCCCCATCCCCCGTCCTGCCCCATCACACACCCCACACGGCCTGACATCGGCATCACAATGTGAAGGCCGGCTGTGGTTGGTGTGTTGGGGAGGGGTCCGCGGTCCCCCAGTCCAGACTGAACCCCGGGGACTAAGTCACAGACGGTCACGATTGTCTTTCCATGTTTCACGCCCTCCCACCCCTGCCCTCCCCCCGGGGGGGGGGGCTCTGCTCTCTGACTCCTCTCCCCAGCCCTGTATGTTGCCAAGGAAGGAAGGAAGCAGCACGTGGCGTGGTCCCCTTCCTCACCCTCCAACAGGGGCAGCGCCAGCCGCAACATGGCCAGTGGGGACCCAGATGCCTCCTCATGCTGTTGTCCAAGGAGCAGCCTCCCCAGATGCTCTCGGCAGGGGACCGGCTCAGCGCAGCTCCCAGCCTGGCGATGCCCAAGCACTGCCTGGGAATAAAGGTAACAGGCCGGCATTTATATAAATTGCCTCACTGGCTGGGCTTTAAAACACCAGAAATGGTGAGATTTGCTGCTCCTCACCCCCCAGGCCATGAGATAAGTGCAGTCAAATTCCTTTAAAATGCCCTGTTATCTCGGTCCCTCGATGGCCCCTCACACACCTGTCTCTGTTCCCCAGCCCCAAGTCTGCTGGGAATCAAGTGATTTCGGGGAAAGCAGAACCGACAGGGGTCCGAGCTGATGCCCAGGGCATGTGGGCGGTGACTGAATGGCTCTGTCGCGAGGCCAAGGACTGGGGTCTGATGGTGACGGCCTGTAACAAGGATTGATTAGATCCACCGTGGCAACCCTAACGACGTCCAAAACGCCCCAGTAACGGGCACCCTCTGATCAAGCCAGTCTCCTGGTGCCCATGTGGGTGGTAGAAGAGGGGCTTGTTCTGCTACAGCTGAAACCCCGTCCCAAGAGACACAGGCCCTTGTTGTCCCTTTTCGACCTGAGCAGCGAGTCAAAGCTCGGGGCCAAGGAGAGAGACAGCGACACGGCTGGAGGCTGCTGTTCTCTTTGCTGCTGTCTGGTTATTTATAAGAAACGTACGAAGTCCTGCTTCTCCATACCCAGGAGAACCGAGAACGGAAGGAGTTTTCTTAGCTTTTCTTAGCCAGATCTGGGTGTAGGGTTGCCAACTTTCTAATTCCAAAAGTGGTAGGTTATGGAAATGAAAATATATTTTGATTTCATAAATGCCAATATTGTAATTTTACGTGTGGAATTAGGACCACACATTAGCACAGCTGCAATGAGTCCATTCAAGGCCCACTCCTGAAGCCCAAATACAAATCCATAGAGCAGAACCACATGCGCCTGTCCAGAGACCTATATACAGAAATCTGTAGAAACTGACTCCCACGCTTACGTGCAGATACACACGTGTATTCACGTGTACACATCTTGTTACCTCAATTTCACTAGAAACCAACCCAGGGTTACACTAATACTGATTTTATTAAACGCCTTCCTCTGCAGCATGGGGCACAGGTCACTTGCTGGAGGATTCTCTGCACCTTGAAGTCTTTAAGCCACAATTTGAGGACTTCAATAACTCAGACATAGGTTGGGGATTTGTTACAGGAGTGGGTGGGTGAGATTCTGTGGCCTGCCTTGTGCAGGAGGTCAGACTAGATGATCATAATGGCCCCTTCTGCCCTTAACGTCTATGATTTTATGATCAAACAGAAAAAGGTTGACGCTTGTTCATGGATGCGCACATTCACCGCATTCATACCCTCCTGCACCCACACACTCACGCAGGCAGAGAGTTGCCAGAGACAGCAGAGGAAGCTGGGAAGCCAAAGCATAGTAGATCTGGTGTGTCCGCTAACCACTAGCCCCCACTCTCCTCCCAGAACCAGGGATGGAACCCCGGATCCCTGAGTCTGTTCCTGGCTGGTCTCGATTCTCCTTAGCACTTGTGCAGGGAACAGAACTAGGGCTGCAGTGCAAGCCTCGCCCACTGTCCCATTGCTCCTCCCATAGTCTCCACCCCAAGCCACAGGTGGCTACCAGGCATCAGTAGGTTTCAGAGTGACACCAGCATGAGATGAAGGGGGGCTGCTCCAAGCTCTCTCGGGGCCACACCTTTTTTTTCCACCCAGCCAAGCCCACAGGAGCTCTGGGTCAGGACAGCCCCACGCAGCCTCCAGCGAGCGGAGCAGTCAGCCCCTGGCTTTGAGGCAGTGGGTTATAAGCCCAGCTGGAGGCACTGCATTGGAGTGGGGGCTGATTTTGGCCAGCCCCCAGCCGCGGGTGTTGGTGCTGAGGAAGCCACCGCATCTCTGAGCCCGTTATCGCTGATCCCACAGCTCTCTGGCTCGGAGCCCAGCGTTTTCCTGCTTAAATCTCTGATTTACAGGAAAGCGAAAGCAAAAGCTCCCGGACCCTCATTTCCCCGCTGCCGCCCATTGTGAGAGCTGCCTATTTGCAGCTCAGCCGGCGGCAGGATGCTCCTGGCCAGTGCTCTGGGCTCAGGATCCCCTCAGCTGGCCCGTTCTTCCGCACCCCCCTGACCCCTGCTCCTCACCACTTCCAGGGACCTGCTCACGCAGCCCGTTTCCAGCTGGCCATGGGCACCGGACAGACGGCTCGGCCCGGCTACCTCCCGAGAAAACCTGGGCAGGTGGCAACCCGCCTGGGGATGGTCTCACAGAGCAGGCCTGAGTCACAGCCCTGATTTCTCCTCTCCCGAGAACGGCCCAGCAAGGACCAGATCTCAGCTAAGCCACGCTGGCCAAAATGGGTCAATGGTGCACGAGCATCCTGGCAGCTTTCGCAATGGGGGCGGAGGGGGGCAGACAAGGGTCCATGAGCTTCTGCTTTTGCTTTCCTGTAAATCAGAGAGTTAACGAGGAAAACGCTGGGCTCCGAGCCAGAGAACCCTGGGACTGGAGATAAGGGGCTCAGACTTGCCGTGGCTTCCTCAGCATTGGGGGGCTCTGCTCTGAGCTGGCTGCGCTGCTGGTGCTGTCGTCCCCAGCGCATGGTAAGAGAGTTCCCAACCTCACAACATATTTCAGTCCCACACTCATAGCAAAACCTCATAATTCCAGATACAACAACAACAAATACAACTTAACAGGGTATTAATATTCAGCTGATGAAGACTTTTAAAATGATACATCACAAGGCATACTTTGTACAAAACGTATCATAATTATATCACCATAGTGAATAAGGGGGTGGCAGGGTGTCAGCGTTCACTCAGAAACCTACTGACACACAGTCACCATCTGTGATTTGAGGCAGACTATAGACATTGTGGGAGGAGCTGGGGATCATGGGCAGAACTTGTATTCCAGCCCTTTTCCCCACCTTCCACCCTCCCCACCAGGGGCTTTCTGCTCCGCTCGCTGGAGTCTGAGCTGCTCCTCCCCCAATGTCTCTGACTCTGTCATGTCTCCCCAACATTTCCATCCCTCCACAGGAGCAGTGGAGAGTCAAGCCCAGCCAGGTAAAGAGTCTGGACTCCTGGGTCCTATCCCCAGCTCCGGGAGGGGAGCGGGATCTAGTGGTTAGAGCAGAGGGAGCTGGAAGCCAGGACTCCTGGGTTCTGTCACCTGCTCTAGGAGGGGAGTGGAGTCTAGTGATTAGGGCAGAGGGGCTGAGATCCAGGACTCCTGGGTTGTCTCCCTGGCTCTGGGAGGAAAGTGGGGTCCAGAGATTAGAGCAGAGGGGGCTGAGATCCAGACTCCTTGGTTATTTCCCAGGCTTGGGGCAAAGAGTGGGGTCTGTCAGCTGAGAGCAGGGGGACTGGGAGCCAGGACTCCTGGGTTCTCTCCCTGGTTTTGGGTGGGAGAGGTGCACTTTGTCCCATGTTAACATGGCTCCCTGGTTTGTGCAGTGTTCAGTTGCATCACAGGGGGGCAGGATGCCCAGGAGGGTCGATGGCCCTGGCAGGTCAGTGTGCAAGTAAATAGTCACCCCACCTTGTCTCTCTAACAGCCCGGGATCAAGTCAGCTACAGCACTGCAAACAGCTACAGTGAAACTAACATTTACTAAAAGAACAGCAGTACTTGTGGCACCTTAGCGACTAACACATTTATTTCAGCATAAGCTTTCGTGGGCTACAGCTCACTTCTTCGGATGCATAGACGGGAACAAATAATAAGAGTGTATATATATAGTGGCAGAGCTCTGACCTTGCTCCCGTGGGTCCTGTGCTTCTAGGTGGATTACGCTAGCCTCAGTGGCTCACTGTGACCCTCCGCGTAGCCCTTCTCTCCCTAGGGCCAGGGTTACAGTCTATTGAGCCCTTTTCATCATAGGCTGCAAGGAGTTTGGGGAGAGAACTCCCACAGTCTCTGTTGTCCCTGGGGGCTTATTTCAGAACACTTTATCCTCCTGTCCTGACAGGGGCCTGACTTCTGTTCCTGTAGTGGTGGGTTGGGGGGAACCCGGCCCCGCCCTCTACTCCGGGTTCCAGCCCAGGGACCCTAATGGCAGCAGCTGTTGGCAGCCAACCTTTCACTGCCAGAGTTGCTACATTTCCCTGGGACACTTCCCCACCGCTCTTCTGCTTCTCCCTTCTTCACCCTTAGCTTAGGGCTCCTTTAACGATGGTCTGAGGGTGTCTTCAGTAACCAGCCCTTCAGCCCCACTTCTTCTCCTCTGGCTCCCTGGCTCTCCCCTGTCTGACTGGAGTGAGCCCTTTGTATAGTATCAGCAGGGCCTTAATTAGAGTCAGGTGGTCACATTAGCTTAATGGCCTCACCTGACTCGTTACAGGTTAATTAGAGACAGGTGTTCTCATTAGCCTGGAGCAGCCCCTGCTCTGGTCAGTCAGGGAACAGAAAACTGTTAATCCAGTGGCCAGTATATCTGCCTTCTGCTACTCTGCTGTACCCAACTGGCCTGGGTCTATCACAACCCCCAAATTTACAAAAACATGCCAATCAAAAGTATGACATAGCTGATCAAATGGAGCGAAAGCAAAGGTTACGAGATATGCCAAAAACAAGATGTGGTTTCTGCTTGTTTGCCTGTTTGATTCTTGATCTATTCTGACTAATATGGGCGAACAAAGGGATCTTTACTCATGTGTTTAAACAAAGGACAAAGACACTATGTATGCTGCTTCTGCCTAGCCAGAGGGGTTTGTTAGTATAATGGGAACAGATAAGAGCAGTTGAAGTGTTACCGGGCGTGGCGGGAGTATCATATGTTAGTGCACACTTGAAAACTGCCTCACCTCCTATCTTAAGGCAAGGTCAGTCAACCAGTCAAGAGGGGCAAGGGGGGTTGGGGGAAGATATAAAACACTAAAAGGCCAGAGAAATGCCTGTCCCTGACCGTAGCCCAGCCTCACTCCTTACCCCTCCCATGGGGTACGGAAGAGATGGGACAAAGACCCCAGACTCACGACTCCCCAAAATGGAACATGACCATAAATTGGGACTGAGGGTGTGCATTGCAGGTATGATCATGCCTGCTAAGGAGCGGGGACAACGGGACACTGGGACACAAGACTCTGCAGCATCAGAGTTATGGATATGCTTGCTGGAAACTAACCCAAATAAACATGGCATTGCCTGCACCTCAGACTTCTGGTCTTCTGCTTTCCGTCTGCATGACAAGAACCTAGGAAGGGGATGAAGGGAAAACCCTCTAACAATACTCACATGCTCAAAGATGTTCTAGGATCCGACGGACCTCTCGCCAATTGATCAGCAGCAGAGGGATAGTTCCTGCTGGGGGTTTTCCAGTGGGTATTCCCACTTTTATCCAACCAGGGAACCGTTTATATATTGTAATTCTATCTACGCCTACCACCTTATGCACATGCATGAAGGTGGCAGCCCTCTTTCCCTTATTTGTACTTCCACACCCCAGGAACGCTGGGGTACCCCATTTTTATAGGTTGTTCAGAGTTCCTCTTATTCATATTTGCCTTTATGCACAACATGTACTCTGTGGTCTGGACAGACGTTCAAAGATGTTATGATCAGGTGTCTTGTGGTCTCAGACAATACATTTGCGGTTTATTGCAATCCATTTTCCGTAACCTCAGCTATTGACAAATCTTATTCAGTGACCTTGTGACCTTGTAACCAGAGGGTTATTCCTAGGTCACTCACTCATGTCACATTCTTAAGCCTACAGCCTAGTATGGCCTTGAGTTTCAGCCATACTTTATTTATATAGCTAATAGACACTCATCATTCTTAAATACTTAGCAATCCAATACTTCTATAATCCTACAATTTACATTTATTTAGCATACGTTGATTATATATGAAAGAGAATATAAATTGACCATAACATCACATAATACAATGACAAATGGATGATAAAATGAACTAATTGGCTACAATATGGTGGCATTATGATACTTTCTGGTTGATTATCTATCCATTTCCTAATCAGTCCTCATTTCTATTACTTTTTTGTCTGCCGCTGCACAGTGAGTGGATGTTTTCAGAGAACTATGCACAATGACTCCAAGATCCCTTTTATGAATGGTAACAGCTAATTTAGTTTCTATCATTTTAGATATATAGTTGGGATTATGTTTTTCAGTGTGCATTACTTTGCTTTTATTAACATTTTTATCAATGACCTGGAAGAAAACATCATTGATCAAGTTTGTAGATGACACAAAACGGGGAGTGGTAAAGAATGAAGCCGACAGGTCACTCATTCAGAGTGATGTGGATCACGTGGTGAGCTGATCACCTTCACAGGACCTAACCACATCAGCCAGGCCATCAGGGACTCATTCACCTGCACATCCACCAAGATGATATATGTCATCATGTGCCAGCAATGTCCCTCTGCCATGTACATTGGCCAAACAGGACAGTCTCTATGCAAAAGAATAAATTAATAGATTCATAGATTCTAGGACTGGAACGGACCTCGAGAGGTCATAGAGTCCAGTCCCCCGCCCTCATGGCAGGACCAAATACTGTCTAGACCATCCCTGATAGACATTTATCTAACCTACCCTTAAATATCTCCAGAGATGAAGATTCCACAAGCTCCCCAGGCAATTTATTCCAGTGTTTAACCACCCTGACAGTTAGGAACTTTTTCCTAATGTCCAACCTAAACCTTCCTTGCTGCAGTTTGAGCCCATTGCTTCTTGTTCTATCCTTAGAGGCTAAGGAGAACACGTTTTCTCCCTCCTCCTGATGACACCCTTTTAGATACCTGAAAACTGCTATCATGTCCCCTCTAACACAAATCTAACATCAAGAATTATAACATTCAAAAACCAGTAGGAGAACACTTCAGTCTCCCTGGACACTCAATAACACACTTAAAAGTGGCCATTCTTCAACAAAAAAAACTTCAAAAACAGACTCCAATGAGAAACTGCAGAACTGGAATTAATTTGCAAACTGGACACCATCAAATTAGGCCTGAATAAAGACTGGGAGTGGATGGGTCACTACAAAAACTAATTTTCCTCTGCTGATACTCACACTTTCTTGTCAACTGTTTGAAATGGGCCACCTTGATTACATTGGCCTCATTAGCACTACAAAAGAGATTTCCACCTCTTCTTGTCAACTGCTGAGAATAGCCCAATTCCACCTTAATTGAAATTGGCTCATTAGCACTGACCCCGCCCCCCCACTTGGTAAGGCAACTCCCATCTTTTCATATGCTGTGTATTTATTCCTCCCTACTGTATGTTCCACTCCATGCATCTGATGAAGTGGGTTTTAGCCCATGAAAGCTTATAGCCAAATAAATTTTAGTCTCTAAGGTGCCTCGTTGTTTAAGCAAACACTGTGTGTTTTAACATGGCTAAATGAAAATGCCTCCATCTAGGAATGACGAGTGTTGGCTGTACTTACAGGCTGCGGGACTCGCTCCTGGGAAGGAGACTCTGAAAAAGATAATCAGTTGAACATGAGTTCCCCGTGCGACGCTGAGGCCAAAACTGCTAATGTGATCCTGGAACAGACAGACAGGGGATTCTTGAGCAGGAGCAGAGAGGTTATTTTATTTCTGTATTTGGCCCTGGTGCGACCGTTGCTGGAATCCTGCGTCCAGTTCTGGTGCCCACAATTCAAGAAGGATGTTGATAAATTGGAGGGGGTCAGAGAAGAGCTTTGGGAATGATTAAAGGATTGGACGACCTGCCTCAGGGAGAGAGAGAGACTCAAAGTGCTCAATCTATTTAGCTTAAGAAAGAGACGGCTACCGGGTGACTTGATCACAGGATATAAATATAAATATTTAATAACGAGCTCTTAAATGCAGCAGAGAAAGGTCCAACACACTCCAATGGTGGCAAGTTAAAGCTAGACAGATTCAGACTGGAAGTAAGGTGTAACATTTAACTGTGAGAGTAATTAACCACTGGAAGAATTTACCGAGGATAATCTGGGATCTCCACCACTTGCAATTTTTAAAGTGAGACTGGTAGTTTTTTCTAAAAGTTCTGCTCTAGGGGTTATTTAAGGACAGGCCTCTGGGCTGTGTTATACCAGGGGTTAGACTGATCGCAGTGCTGCCTTCTCACCTTAAAATCTATGAACCCCCCTGAGACCCGAACCCCCATTACAACCTGAGCTTGGCCGGGGCACTGTCCTTGGCCAGCTGTTCTTGGCACATTCAATTGCTAACAAAACAGGGAAGTTAAAATCACCCCGGGCCTCCCCATGTTAAGCTTGGCCATTGCACTTTTTTGTTGAAATATTCCAGAAAGAGCAGAATGAGAAGGGTCATGCCCTGTTCACATGCTGAATTTGGCAGCACTTCTTTCCTTGAGTGGCTCATCTGTTCTCTGTTGATCTGGGGAAGGCAGAGGCCCTGTCTATAAAAACCTGTCATGGCACATTGGTTCCCCAGCTGGGCTTTGGTCAGAGCAGTGGAGACAGCTGGGTTTGGCCAAGACAGGACCAGGAGAGGCTGGATCATGGGACATCTCTGCTCCTTCCTGGTCATAGCACTGCTGGCGATGAGCATGGTGCAGGGTGAGCATGGGGTGCAGTGAAAATGAAAGACTGGGTCCTACCTGCCATGGGGAGGGGAGAGAGATGCAGTCTTGTGGGGGAAGGAATTAGATTAGTGAATATTAGAGGGATCCAACCCCTTTGACCTTCGTGGACACCCCTACCCATCTTGCCCTGATTTCTGCATTCAGTCCTGAGCCACCCCATTCAAAGCAATGGTGACTGTTGACTCTGGAACCTACAGAGGGCAAATTGAATAGTGACACTGCTAAGGTTTTTAACTGTTGCTGAGGATAGTGGGGCTAATGTGGTTGGAGCTACTGGCACCCATTACGCCAGATATGCCATGCATTGTGTATTACAGCCCCCCACACATAATACCTTTCCCTTCTCTGTCTTTGCTCCCTAGGTGCTCAGGGGAGTCCCAATCAGGCAGGTAAAACACTCAGAACATGATATGAGCCTTACCTGTCCTGTGTGTGTGTGGAACAAGAATGAAGCTGGGAGTCAGGACTCCTTTGTCTGATTCCCAGCTGTGGGAAGGGAGTGGGATGTTAGAGGATGATGGATAAGGTGATATCACTGAAGTTAGGGATGAGGGCTAAGGTTATCTTGGGGTTAAGCTTATCATTGGGTTAGGCTTAAGGGTGTTATTGGGTGAAGGTTTTCATTGGGGTTATGACAAAGTTTATCATGGGGTTAGGGTTGACAGCTGTGATTTCTTTCTTTCTTTCTTTCTTTCTTTCTTTCTTTCTTTCTCACATAGTGGCAGAATGAAGACAGGATGAGTTAAAAATCTACCAAGATGACTTGTATTAGCTTAATTGACCTACGTACATCATATTTTGATCTTTAAGTGCCCTGGGGCTGTGTGACATTCTATACCTTGGGGGAGCGTGCTGTAACCCCCATATTCCTCATTTTCATATAATCGTGATCTTACATATAAAGCATGACTTGTAAGGTATCAGGGGAAAGGTTATGATCTGTTGAAAGTCTTTTCTCTATCCATATATGTATATCATTAATGCATATGAGAGCTGTGCAGTATGGTTGTCACTAAAACATGCTGTAAATTGGGGAATCGGCCAGATATTCGCTCCCCAGAGGCAATAGCAAGGAAAGTAACCAGTGCCAGGCAGGTGTCAAAATAACCCTCCACAGCCATTGTCTAGCAAGAGAGCTACAATGCAATGACTCCCCTCCATGAGGCCACACCCGGGAAATTGCTCAACCTTGCCTGGAGAGACTCAGTGATGCTCACCTGACTTTTAAGGGGGGGGTGGTCAAAGCCAATGGGGCGGAAAGGACATGGTAAAAGGGAGAGACGTTTGCCCTGCTCTTCCTCTCTCTTCCACCTCCATTCACCGACACCACCACCAAGCGACTGAAGCGCTGATCAAAGGGGAGAGCCTGGCTGAAGAGCAACCAGGCAGCCTGTGGTGAGAAGCATCTAAGTTTGTAAGGGCACTGACAGTGTTAAGATCAGCTTAGATTGCGTTCTGCTTTTATTTCATTTGACCAAATCCGACGTCTTGTGCTTTGACTCATAATGATTTAAAATCTATCTTTTGTAGTTAATACATTTCTTTGTTTGTTCTCCCTGAAGCAGTGTGTTTGGTTTGAAGTGCGTCAGAGAGTCCCCTTGGGATAACAAGCCTGGTACATATCAATTTCTTTGTTAAATTGATGAACTCCTAGAAGCTTGCAGCAGCCAGTGGGCATAACGGGACTCAGCAAGATGGAGGTTCCTAGGGTTGTGTCTGGATACCCATGGACACCGCCTCTGTTTACTGTGTGGATGAGATGCAAGCTGGACATTTACAAAAACAAATGAACCGCCGGAGGGTTCTCAGAAGAGGGGCTCCCTGGGCTAAGAGGCGATTCCTTGTGACTGGATCAGAGCAGAAGATTGGTGCATGTGGTTATCCATTACAGGGGAGGGAGGGGTGACATCTCAGAAATGGTAGATCCCAGCTTTATGGGCTGGACAAGGGCTGGGAGAACTAACGACTGAGTGAGTAACACCTTATCAGACAAGCCAGCACCAACGTGTGCAGGCGGTAGACTGTGTTTTATGTTGTTCGTCTACCTGTAACCTCATGTTTCCACCTCCTTTGCCTGTATTTTGAATCTCTCCCTCAGCATCTGCTAAATCGGTCTCAGCTTGGTGTTACAATAAACACCTCTGAGTGCTGGGTGCAAAGGAGAGGGTTGAACTGAGGGGAAGCCGGGAAGTGCAGTTTCTACGGAGGCAGCGGACGGCTACACATTGTGAGTGCGCAGAAGACGGGGGACTGGGCACTGGAGTGTAACAGAGGCAGGGGGTGTAAATTGCTGCCTGCAGAGGGATAGAGCAGGGCGCGCGGAGCGCCAGGAATGCCAGCAGCTGGTGGCTGGGAGAGTTTCCCCTGGTGCGCACAAACCGGGCTTCCCTCCCCCCACCCCCCACCCGGGCCAGGGGTAGTGGGCAACCCAGACACCACGGGTCACCGGGAAAAGTATCAAAATGCTCGTGGGAGTTTTACAGTTCCACAGTTAAATAGTTATATGGTTGTACAGACACAGTACTATATATAGGTAGTTATTCAGGTATGTACATTGGATAGATATACAATTATGCAGCCACAGATATATGGTTATACGGTTATATAGTTATACAGGAACAATTAAAGTTATACCGTTGTACAGCCACCGTTATATGGTATACAGATCCCATTGTACACTTATACATTGTATGATTCTCCAGTTATATGGTTATACAGGTACAATTGTACAATTATACCTTTATAGAGCTATAGTCATACAGTTATATGGTTATACAGGTACAGTCGTATGGTTATATGGTTATACAGGTACAGTTGTACAGTTATATGGTTATACAGCTGTACAGATATAAAGACAGTATTATACACAGACTTAGAAGGATTCAATTGTTATTGCTGAAATTCAGTAAACGTTGATTTCACCATAAAAACACAAAACAACAAAAAATATTTCCACTGGTAATAACTGAAATTTACAGATAGACAAAGTCAGAAAAATGCTGCTTGAAAAGTTTTGAGAGTTTGATATAACGATATTTACTTTGTATTTTTTGACATGAGATACTGACAATTTCGTATGCATGGTTACACTGCTTTGACTCTCAGCCTCCACTAAATCATTATTGTCTGACCTGCAAATGTGAAAATTTCCTGCAAATGTGAACATTTAAGCCAATAAACATTTAAAAAAGTGCTTAACAACCACCATTTTGCACAACTGTGGAAATCTAAATTGATACAAATTGGAAACATATTCTTAAAGCTCAACATCTATACGAGTCATCAAGCCTAGCTATACAGATACGCAGCTGTATAGGAACTGTTAGACAGTGATATAGCTGCAGCTCTATGATTCTATACCGACAGTTATGCACTCCTCCTAAGTGTGGTATTAAGGACTGGTCTACACTACCGCGCTAAATCAATCTGTTACGCAAATCCAGTTACTTGAATAATGTAACTGAAGTCAACATAGTTAGAGCCACTTACCGCGGTGGCTATGCATCGCTGTGTCGACGGGAGAGCCTCTCCATCGACTTCCCTTATGCTTCGCGGGGAGGCGGAGTACACAAATCGACGGGCGAGTGCTCCCCCATTGATTTAGCATCGACTGCAGCAGTGCCGATCTACCGGTCAGTACAGACATGCCCTTTGACACGATCTAGTGACTCCCGTATCTCTGGCCGTGCCAATGTTCCTATTTTGCTTTAAACCTGTGTCATCCCATTTTACCGTAGCTCATTTCTGAGCAGGTTTAAGCTAACCGAAAACCAGCCACTCTCAGGGCTGCACTGCACAAAGACGCCGTGCCCGTTTGGCGTCCATCTGTTTTGTGTGTGTGTGTGTTTGAGCAATGTCACCATCTATTGGCTGCATCTCACATGGGGGATTCAATTCCTGGCACGATGAATGGATGTTCATATTTGTGGGGGGGGGCTTGTATGTGAGCCCGAATATGGGTTTCAAACCACCCCTATTGGTGTAGTTGGCACCAGTATATTTACCGATGCCAGTTCTAGCCCAATAGGAAGCAGTGTCAGAGGTGGCCGCCAGCTGGCACCCAGCATTATCAAATCACACACCTGGTTACATCCTTACTGCCATGTGTGTAGCGCTGGTCTGGAACTGAGCAGCATCTGCTCAGAGATTAAAACCCTCTGAACCAAATCAGGGCAAACTGTGTGTAGACAAGGCTTAAAATTTTAAAACACTCACGCCAAGCGAGTCACCCAGCCCTCGGGCCTTTCATTTCAGTGAATTTTTCCCTAGCGGCGACCCTGCAGGAAGTGGAGGTGCCCACCGTAGACACCACGATCTGCAACGATCGCTTCCGAGTAGGATTACAAAAGCCTGCGGGTGACAATCCCATCAAAGAAGACATGATGTGGGCCGGGTCCATGGAGGGCTATAAAGGCTTTGCTTCGGTGAGATTCTCTGACTGAGATCAGGGGCCCCCATGATTCCTGCCCCATTCTCCCTGTTGACTTGGTCTTCTGTGGGGTGGGTGGGGCGGGACCCACCAAACAGTGGGTCTGGATGGAGGGGCGGAGCCTTGACTTCGCTCCCCAGTGTTTAGACAAGACAGACACATCTTGGAATTGTGGATGCATCATAGAGTATAAAGTCAGCAGGGTTCGTCCATTCAGCCTGACCCGCTGTATAACCCAGCCCATAAGTGCACCCAGTTACCCCACCACTGAGCCCAGGGACTTGTGTCTGGGCAAAGCATCTCCCAGAAAGGCAGCCAGTGGGGATGTGAAGCCATCGAGAGATGGAGAATCCACCACGGCCCTTGTGGACGATGGAGACTGGTCCCTCCTCAAACCTCATTTCTTTCCCTGTCTCTAGGGTGACTCCGAGGGACCCCTGGTGTGTGAGGAGGACGGGACCTGGTACCTTGCTGGGCTTGTGAGCTAGTCACTGGCGAGAGAAGTGAGCGGGGTACTCACTATTTTTCCCGGTTACCCTGGGGTCTACAACCGCCCGAATGCCCACAACGACTGGATCCAGGAGAATGTGCCTGGTGTGAGTTTCACAGTGGTGAACTTCACTCTGAACAGTGCCAGTCCCTCTACCACCATCACTCCAAGCAGTGTCCATCCATCTGCCATCATCACTTGGAAAGGTGCTGGTGGCCCCTCTGCCACAATCCCCAGGGTCCTTCTCCTCGTTGTGTTTTTGCAGCTGACTCTCTGACCCCTCGACTCGAGTGGGACCCCATCCCACACCAGCCCTTCCTCACCCTTCACGCACATAGACCATGTCGCTTGTGGGATCAGTTCCAGTGTTCTAAACCTGACTTTGATAATCAAATTGAAGTTACATTTAATATTATAACTGCTCTGTTTGTTTGGCTCCTGTACGGTTATTACCTGGCAATAAATAACTTTCATGGTTAAGGTGGTTGCTTCTTTCTCTCTCTCTCTCTCCCCCCCACACCTCCCCGTGGGTGTTTTTTTGGCTTCCTCATTTGCTCTGCAGCAACGCTCCTCGTACCTAAGCTAAAGATCCCGGCAGCGCCCAAAAGTCCTGTGGGGTTTGCTCATCCAGTGGGTTACTGCCAGAACAATTGTGATGTGAAAGTGGGGATAGGGACGTGCTGAGCCTGGGACATATGGGGGTGGCAGGTGGAAAGTGCTACTCGATCCAGCCTGCTCGGGCGGGCTCTGTTCTGGTGCGGTGCCCATGGCATATGAGGGTGACAGCTCGGTGGTGCTGTTCGACCCAGCCTGCTGAGTCCAGGGACATATAAGGGGTCAGCTTGGGAGTGCTGATTAATCTGGTCCTCTCAGACACGCTCTGTTAATATGTGTGCGTGTGTGTGTGTGTGTGTGTGTTCTCATTCGGGGGATGGAAGAACCCAGCCCAGGGGAACCCAGGTCCTGCAGGGTAGCTCCATTGGGAGGGGACTTGCAGACGGGAGAAGCAGAGCCCCGTATGAACACACAAGTGACACAAGCAGCACATTGATAGAATTCCAGAACCCCCCACCCTCAGAAGAGTAACCCTGCTAAATGAGCGTACCCCAAAGTAACGGGCACATCTGGTAACATAGGAGAAGAAATGTTCTCCTAACCGATGAAGATGAGCTAATCACAGAACTAAAAGTTAGTGGTTGCTTAGGTACAAGTGACGATGTACAACAGAAGAAAGTCCAGAGAAGTGACAGATATATATGTAGTGCTTTAATAGGGCCAATGTCACACAGCTAAAAACAATTCTGAGACATAGCAACTGAGAGGAAGGATATAATCAGAGAAATGTGAATGATAATTGAGAAGTGTTTAAGAACACCTTACTTGAACCCCCAAAAGCCACAATCCCACAATTGAGGAAGAAGATTGTGCTGGTTAACAAACCAACCTGGTTTAAAGGGGAAGTGAAGGCAGCTGTAAAACATTAAAAAAAATCTAGCAAGTGGAAAAAAGGGGAAGTTGATAGCAATGAATATAAATCAGAAGTTAGGAATTGTGGAAAATTGATAAGGGAAGCGTAGGGGCATAAGAAGAAATCTATGCCCACCAGAGTTAAGGACAATAAGGAGTTTTTAAAATGTATTAGGAACAAAAAGAATCCTGACAATGGTGTTGGTCCATTGCTAGATCAAAATGGTAGAATTATCAATCATAATGCAGAATAGTCTGAACTATTCCATAAATATTCCCGTTCTGTATTTGGGGGAAAAACAGATGATATAGGGTACGCCTAGACTACCCGCTGGATCGGCGTGTAGTGTTCGCTGTATCGGATGCAATAAATTGATCTGCTAATCGACGCCCATATGCCACCTCGGCAGGAGTAAGCGGCGTCGACGGGGGAGCCGCGGCAGTCGACTCGCCGCCATGAGGACGTCCAGGTAAGTCGAACTAAGATACTTCGACAAGTTGCGCATCTTAGTTCGAACCTCCCCCTGTTAGTGCAGCCCAGGCCTCTGTCTCATGCTATGGGAATCATAACACTCTTTCCAGTCCTCTAGTGTCTCTGAGGAATGTTAAACAGAAACTACAAAAGTCAGACACTTTAAAATCAGCAGGTCCAGATAACTTGCATCCAAGAGTTTTAAAAGAGCTGGCGGAGGACCTTGCTGGACCGTTAATGCTGATTTTCAATAAGTCTTGGAGCACTGGGGCAGTTCCAGAAGACCGGAAGACAGCTAACGTGGTGCTAATTTTAAACAGGGTAAGTGGGATGATGCAGGTAAGTATAGGCCTGTCAGCCTGACCTCAACCCTGGGCAAAATCACGGAGTGGCTGAGATGGGACTTGATTAATAAAGCACTAAAGGAGAGTAATAGAATTAATGCAAATCAACGTGGGCTTATGGAAAACAGATTCTGTCAAACCAACAGATGTTTTCTTTTGTACGCAGCGTTGTTGTAGCCATGTTGGTCATAGGGTATTAGAGAGACAAGGTGGGAGAGTTAATGTGTTTTCTTGGACCAACGGCTGTAGGTGAGGGAGACAAGCTTTCAAGCACACAGAGGTCTGGGAACAGGGTGACCAGGCAGCAAATGTGAAAAATCGGGTCTGGGGTGGAGGGTGGGGGTAATAGGAGACTATAGAAGAAAAAGACCCAAAAATCAGGACTGTCCCGATTTTCACGCTATCTGGGAAACTACCTCAGAGTGTCACTGCTAAATACAAGGTGGAACAGTTTGTTTAACACAATTAGTTACCAGATATTTCAAGGCACCATTCGAGGTGGAGAGGCCTGTTAACACTGGTTCAGTCACTGGAAGGTAGGGAGGGGGTACGGAGTGAGGGGGGGTTGTTAGTGGGTGGCAGGTTGTTGTAATAAGCCATAAATCCCGTGTCTTAAATTCACAACTTCGCTAGACACTAAAAATCACGGACTGAACAGAGACACTGAATTTATGGCTTATTACAACAATCTGTCATCCACCCGCCCCCTCAGCTGATTACTCCTCCTTTCCTCCCCGTGCCTGGAGAGGTGTTCACGAACCTCTTTCCCTCGACCGGCCCCTTGCAATACATGTTAACCACATATACTAAAGGGTTCAGGCTTGTATTTAGCAGTGACACTTTGATAGGTTTCCCAGGCCCGAAGAAGAGCTCTGCGTCAGCTGGAAAGCTTGTCTCTCCCAAGCAGAAGCTGGTGCCATAAAAGATATTCCCTCCCCCGCCTTGTCTCTCTAGCTTTTTTGATGAGGTTCCAAGTTTCATTGATAAAGGCAATACAGGTAACGTAATATCTGTAAACTCCTGCCACGCGTATCAATTGGCGCCACACGATATTATGGTTAAAACACTAGACCAGGGGTTGGCAACCTTTCAGAAGTGCTGGGCCGAGTCTTCATTTATTCACTCTGATTTAAGGGTTCGCGTGCCAGTCATACATTGTAACGTTTTTAGAAGGTCTCTTTCTATAAGCCTATAATAGATAACTAAGGTATTGTTGTATGTAAAGTAAAGAAAGTTTTCAAAATGTTTAAGAAGCTTCATTTAAAATTAAATTAAAATGCAGAGCCCCCCGGCCCGCTGGCCAGGACCCGGGCAGCGTGAGGGGTCAGAGAAGAGCCGTGAGAATGACTGAAGGATTAGAAAACCTGCCTTAGAGTGATAGGCTCAAGGAGCGCAATCTATGGAGCTTAAAAAAGAGACCGTTTGTGGGTGACTTGATCCCAGTCTGGAAATACCGCGGGGAACAAATATTTAATACTGGGCTCTTCTGTCTAGCAGAGGAAGGTCAAACAGAATCCAATGGCTGGAAGCTGAAGCTAGAGAAATTCGGACTGGAAATAAGGTGTAATTTTTTCACAGCCAGAGTAAATAACCAGTGGGACAATTAACCAAAGGTTGGGGTGGATTTTCCATCACTGACCATTTTTCCATCACGACTGGCAGTTGTTCTGAAAGCTCTGCTCAAGGGGTTAGTTGGGGGCAGGTCTCTGGCCTGTGTTATGCCAGGGGTCAGACTGGATTATTAGAGTGGTGCCTTCTCAGGTTAGACTCTATGAACCCCACCGATAACCGTACCCCCATTACAATCTTACCTTTGCCGGGAATCTGTCACTGGCCAGGTGTTCTTGGCAAAATCAATTGCTAAGGATACTCGGAAGTGAAAATCTCCCCATGTTAACCTTGGCCATTGTACTTTTATGTTTGGGACAATTCCAGGCAGAGCAGCATGAGTAGGGTCACACTCTGTTCGTGTGCTGAATTCAGCAGCATTTGTTTCCTCGAGTGGCTCGTTGTGGGACTGGTCACATCTGTTCTGTAGACCTGGGAAGGGCAGAGGCAGGAGCTGGTGTCTATAAAAACCTGCCCAGGGAGTTCAGTCCCCAGCTGGTATTTGGTTGGAGCGATGGAAGCAGCTGGGTTTGGCCAAGATGGGACCAGGCGAGGCTGGATCATGGGGCATCTCTGCTCCCTGCTGGTCACTGCTCTGCTGGCGACAAGCCTGGTGCAGGGTGAGTGTGGGGTGGAGTGGAGATGGGCGCCTGGACCCTGCATCCCCGGGGGCGAGAAGAGAGAGATGGGCTTGCAGAGAAGAGAATTGGGCTAGTGAATAACAGGGGGATCCAACCCCTTCACCCTTCATAGATGCCCCTGCCTACGTAGCCCCTAGTTCTGCTTTCACTCCTCAGCCACCCTATTCAGAGCAATAGGGATTGTTAACTCTGGAACCTACAGATGGCAAGCTGAATAGTGACTCTGCTAAGAATTTTAACTGTTGCTAAGGATAGCACAGCTGTTTCAGGAGAGTGGGTGTAGCCTGAGATTTATGGGTGAAGCTACCGGCACTCATCCCCCCAGACACATCGTGTCAGACCCCAGCAATGGCACCACCAACATCCTAATATCTTCCCCTTCTCTTTCTTCACTCCCAGGGCAGTCAGAACCAAGCAGGTAAGACACACAGCAAAACACCAGCCTCCCCTCCCCTGGGCATGTGGAATGAGAATGAGGCTGGGAGCCCGGACTCCTGGGTCCTATCCCAGCTGTGGTTGGGGAGTGGGGTCTAGTGGGTTAGAGCAGGAGGGATAAGATGGGGTCATGGGGGTTAGGGACAGGCGGTTAAAGTTATCATAGGGTTGAGGTTATAATGAGGTCAGGACGTTATAGCATGAGGGTTATCATGGGGGTGAGGGTCTGAGTTGAAATGTGGGGTTTCTTTCTTTCTTTCTTTCTCTCTCTCTCACATAGTGGCAGAATGAAGACAGGATGAGTTAAAGTTCTACCAAGATGGTTCGTATTAGCAGGGTGTGACGTTATGACTGTGATATAATATCTCATTGAAAGATGACAGGGCCAGAAAGAGTTAATTAACTCACAGACTGACCTGACCCATGGGTGAACCTTAAGAACTGGTTAGGAAAATATGTAAATGAACAGAGCTTTGAAATGCAAGTCTGCATTGTTAGAGGTAGAAGGGGAGATGTTTGCTCAGGTCTTGTGATGGCAGCAAACAAGTCTTGTCTATTGCTGTCGTTTTAATTCAAAGATCAAAAAAGGAATATTAACATTTATAATGATACTTGAGTAAAATTGTATTATTGTCTCTGTGTCTCTTTGAAGGTTGTGTTAACCTGTATTTGAACTGTTTAATGGATAAATTACTCTGTGCTAATTGCCAGGATGTTTGGGAGAAGGAGTTGAGCCTATTGTTTTCTCAGGCCGAAAGGCTGCTGGAAATGTATAAGAAGCCTGGGACATGATCCTTCTTCATCTCAGATCTGCTTTGGGTTTCAAGAGGGGGAAACCTTAAGCCATAAGGATTGAGATCACCAGTCATTGACTGGAGCCACCCTGAATATGGAACTTGGACTATAACCTCTGGACTATTTCTAAAAGGACTTTTGGCAACTACAAGCTCATCTCTACTGTGTATCTGAACCTCAAGAATTGAATTCAAGACTGTCTGTAGATTAATCTTTTAACCAACACTCTCTATCTTTTCTTTTTTAATAAATTTTAGCTTAGTTAATAAGAATTGGCTATAGCGTGTATTTTGGGTAAGATCTAAATTATAATTGGACCTGGGTATGTGGCTGATCCTTTGGGATTGGAAGAACCTTTTCTTTTATATGATGAAGTAAGATTCTTAGGAATCGTCATCATATCTGACAGGTGTGTCTGGACGGAGGCCTGAGGCTGGGCACTTTAAGGGAACTGCATGGTTTGGACTTCTAAGTGACCAGTAAGGTACTGTAGAAGCTGTTTTGTGCTGGTTGGTAAATCTAAGTATTGGAATAACCACCAGCATTTGGGGTTTGTCTGCCCTGTTTGGTTTGCAGTTCACCCTAATTGAGTGACCTCAGCTGGCTCCCACGGGCAGCACCGTCACAGTGGCGTAGTCGTGCTAGGATCCACAGAACCAGGTCAATTAGACTTTGGGTCAGAACCCCGCGCTATCCAAATTGGAATTTTGGTATTGAGAGTTTGGTTGGTTAAGTAATCAGTGACCATGAGCCAGAGAGCAACAGCAGAAGCAATGAATCTGCAAGCCCTGATGGAGAGCCTGCAGTTTGAACATGAGCAAAAACTGGCAGAAATTCGAATGAAAGAGAAGCAAGCCTTGGCCCAGCTGGAGGAAGAGGCTGCTGAAAGAGAGAAAGAAGCTGCTGAAAGAGAGAAAGAAGCTGCTAAAAGAAAGAAGGAGGCTGATGAGAGAGAAGAAAAAGCTCGTAAGGGGCGTCTGGAGCTACTGGCTGCTGAGGAGAAAGCTCGACAGAGGCAACAGGAGCTGGAACAGGAGACCCAGAAGATGCAACAAGAAACTGCTAGACTCCAGCTCCAAGTCAAAAAAGCAAGGGAAGAACAGCAGAAACTGTATCCTCTTGAAAATCCAGTTTATAACTGTGTGGATATGTGGTATTACTCTGGGCAGTTTTCTGTGTTTAACCAGTTTTGCTATGGCTATGCAGAGGGGGATTCTAACCTGGTGGGAAATAGCTGTTTGTCTGTGAATGAAGTTTCTGAATGTCTGTCTAATGTCTCAGAAGTGAATCTGGAATTAGATCAGGAGCAGAAAAATCTCATTGGTGAGGAGAATATTTCTCAGAAGCAGATTAAAGTAGAGGATCAGGTGAAAGCCCTAACTGAGGAAGGAAAGGGTAGATCTGTGATGGGTAATGGATTGGTGGCTAGTACAGCTTGTAAAAGTGAACCTAAAATGGGTAACTGTGATTTGCTGGAAGTAGCTCAGTGTAGTGAAAAGAGCAGCAGTTTATCTGTTGGGAGTGGCAATGTGCCTGGCAGGGAAAGTCTGGATAAGCCTAGGCAGCCTTGTGAGCTGATGGCTTTATCTGGTCAGCAGTTTGGAAAGGGAGGGATAGTGGAAAATGAGTGTCCCTATCCCTTACCTGTTTCCTGTGTGGAGAATTGTGACAGTGAAGGGAAGGTGCCTGTGTCTGTCAGGGGTATTGACTTGCCTATGGAGGAAGTTACCCCAGTCTCCAAGCAGTTGTCTGTGAACAGCCCTGTGTGCTGGAACAAGGGAAATGAGATCCCAAGCTGTGTGTCTGGTGGAGGAGAATATGTCTCCAGCTCTTCTGTGTCTGTGGAGCAGACAGAAGGTGCCTTTCAGCCTGTGATGGTTGAAGATGATTCAGTTGTCTCGAAGTTGGTTATAAATACAGCTAAAGCCCAGGAAGGGAATGGTCCTAACTTTGTGTCTGCTGGGGAGAATGGCACTGTAACTAGGTTGCATCCAGTTAGTGTCTTAGCAAAATCCCAGAGACCAGACAATTCTGGTGCTTGTAGTTTGCCAGTTGCTAATGTGTGGTTGGAAAAGGGTGTAGCAGCTCTGTCTGGTCAGGGTGATACCCTAGCCAGGGCACAAGGGGAGCAGAAAGGTGATTTAATTGTGTTACCTACTAACAGTTTAACAACTTGTAGCAAGAAGGAAAAGATTCCTGAACTTGTTCATGGCCAAGGGAAGGAGAATGCTTCTAACCTGTTATCCAGAAAGTCTATAAATTGGCCTAAAAGGGAATTGTCTAGAAATCTGCCTGAAGGGCCAAAAATGATCATGGATGTAAGTAAAACCCAGAAAGAGTCTGTTGTGGCTCAGAAAAGTGTTCATTTAGAGCAAGCCCTGGGTGAAGAGGGTAAGAGCAGAATTTCTGTGAAAGGTAAATTGTTGCTTAGAGAAGCTGCTAAGGAGAGAAATCCTCCTGGTAATCTGTGCAAGCAGTTTACTGCGACTGAAGGGTGTGAAAGTAATTTAATCAAAAAAGTTTCATTTCCTAACAGCCAGAAATTTTCTGTTGTGAATGGATCCACTGACTTTCCTTTTGAGAGATCCAGTGTGGGTAGCTTAAAGAAGGTCTCAGATGGAGTAGAAGCTGTTAAGAAAGTTGAGCAGCCATATAACCAGGTGGCTGTGTGTGGCCAGCCTGTTGGAAAGACCATGGTGTTGGAACAGGACTGTCTCCATGCTGATTCTGTAAGTAACCAGTCTGTGCTTCAGGATTTAAAAAGAAATTTGGTTACTGGTGTTTCAAAGCAGAACAGTTTTATGGCTGAATGCTTGAGGATGCAGGGGAAAGCAAGTGAACTCTCACCCTCAAACTATTTGGAATTGTGTGATATCTCTGTAAAACAAAGTCCAGCCTTGGAATGGGTAGCAGCTAAAAGTCTAAAAGCTAGTGTCTGTGTTGATGCAAATTACTTGGCTGGCAGGGAGAAGAAAGACTTGCTAATAGCTGTTAGCAAACAGAGCCCACCCCATCAGCCAGTGAATTCTGTTAAACAAAAGAAATCAGGGTTTAATCCTTCAGGACAAGGAGAAAAGAAAAAACTTAATTTTGCAAAGGAAAGCCACAGGGTAACCCTAAAAGGCCCAAACCCCAATGGTATTGAGCCAAAGGTGTGGCATAGCAAACATAATGGTAGATGGACACCTGCAATAAATTTGTTGTTATTGCTGATGGTAATGTTTGTAACTAATGTGTTGCTATTACCAAGAAATGTAAAAATGTACAATGTGCCTAATCTTATGGTAAATCCCTTGAACATGTTAAAAGTAATGCATAAGAACCCACTTTATGTTAAAAGGCCTTGTTATACTAATGTTTCACTGTTAGTGCCTATAAACAGTCTTGGAACTTTTCATAGGAGAAAAGACATTCCAGACCTAATGTGCTGTGTTAAAAGGGAAACTGAGGCACACTACCATATTGCTTGCATGGCTAAATGCCAAGATTCCTGTACAATGAACAACATTAATATCTACATTGGTTTAATGTTAATTGGGTTCCAGGCATTTGCCAAAGCTTGTATAAATAAAATAGCTAGTTTCTTTAGCTCTTGGCAAGATCACATGAAACATACAGGAACCCTGCTGCAAGAGCAGATCCAATCCACTATTGTTCTAACCAAGTTTTACCTTAAGTTCATAAAAAGATTCAATCATGTTATTGAACATGAGTTGGGTAAACCATTTCTGTTATACAGTGACATGGCTTCTAACCCAATACAAGCTGTAATAAAACAAAACCCAGGATGGGGAGCTTTTGGGATGCAGTCAGTGATGTTTGTGTCATCCCTTCCTGCATCAATTTTGCGTTGGGGGTGTGACGTTATGACTGTGATATAATATCTCATTGAAAGATGACAGGGCCAGAAAGAGTTAATTAACTCACAGACTGACCTGACCCATGGGTGAACCTTAAGAACTGGTTAGGAAAATATGTAAATGAACAGAGCTTTGAAATGCAAGTCTGCATTGTTAGAGGTAGAAGGGGAGATGTTTGCTCAGGTCTTGTGATGGCAGCAAACAAGTCTTGTCTATTGCTGTCGTTTTAATTCAAAGATCAAAAAAGGAATATTAACATTTATAATGATACTTGAGTAAAATTGTATTATTGTCTCTGTGTCTCTTTGAAGGTTGTGTTAACCTGTATTTGAACTGTTTAATGGATAAATTACTCTGTGCTAATTGCCAGGATGTTTGGGAGAAGGAGTTGAGCCTATTGTTTTCTCAGGCCGAAAGGCTGCTGGAAATGTATAAGAAGCCTGGGACATGATCCTTCTTCATCTCAGATCTGCTTTGGGTTTCAAGAGGGGGAAACCTTAAGCCATAAGGATTGAGATCACCAGTCATTGACTGGAGCCACCCTGAATATGGAACTTGGACTATAACCTCTGGACTATTTCTAAAAGGACTTTTGGCAACTACAAGCTCATCTCTACTGTGTATCTGAACCTCAAGAATTGAATTCAAGACTGTCTGTAGATTAATCTTTTAACCAACACTCTCTATCTTTTCTTTTTTAATAAATTTTAGCTTAGTTAATAAGAATTGGCTATAGCGTGTATTTTGGGTAAGATCTAAATTATAATTGGACCTGGGTATGTGGCTGATCCTTTGGGATTGGAAGAACCTTTTCTTTTATATGATGAAGTAAGATTCTTAGGAATCGTCATCATATCTGACAGGTGTGTCTGGACGGAGGCCTGAGGCTGGGCACTTTAAGGGAACTGCATGGTTTGGACTTCTAAGTGACCAGTAAGGTACTGTAGAAGCTGTTTTGTGCTGGTTGGTAAATCTAAGTATTGGAATAACCACCAGCATTTGGGGTTTGTCTGCCCTGTTTGGTTTGCAGTTCACCCTAATTGAGTGACCTCAGCTGGCTCCCACGGGCAGCACCGTCACACAGGGTTCTGGAGTCCCAGGCTGGCAGGGAAAACAGGCTCAGAGGCAGTCTCAGCACATCAGGTGGCAGGCCCAAGGGGGTCTCTGTGACACAATCTGTCACACAAACCACACCTATTGGTGGAGTTTGCATCTGTCTATTCACACATGCCGGCTCCAGACCAACAGGACGCAATCTCAGAGGCAGCCAGCAGATGGCACCCAGCAGCATCAAATCACACACCTAGTTATAGCCTCAGGGCCCTGTGTTAGGCCTGACCTGGAACTGAGCAGCATCAGCTCAGAGATTTAAACCCCTTGAACCAAACCAGGGCAAACTGTGTGTGGACGGGGCTCAAAATTGTCAAACGTGCCCCACAGGCCTGAGCGTCAAAGGGATTTAGGCACTTAATGGTGCAGCTGTGCTCCTTACAGGGTATTCAAAGGTAGCTGTGCAGATTAAGTGCCTAATTCCCATTGACTCTCTATTATACTTAGGTTCGAAAGTGCCAGCTTTTATAGGTGCCTAAGAGCTTTTCAAAATCCTGCTTGGCACCTTCCTGCACCCATAGGTGCCCAACTCCCTTTGACTATCTGGCCCCATGTGTCTGTATTATGATTTAGGCTCCAAAATCAGTTCAGGGCTGCAAGGCTGAGCAGAGCAACACCTAGAATCTGGGTTGTTGCCTTTAGCACGTGTTAAACTGGTCAACTCCCCTTCCACCCACCCACCCACCCACACACCCTCTCTCTCTCTCTCTCCAATCTACTAGACACACCACTCCCCTCCCAAAGGTGGAGCTAGAACCCAGGAGTCCTGGCTCTGAGCCCCAACCCCCGCTCTAATACACTGGACCCCACTCCCCTCCCAGAGCTGGGAACGTCTTACAGATCCTTAATATGACAACTTGCAGTGTGACCGCCCCTCACGCCACCCGAGTCACTCTGCCCTCAGGCCCGTCATTCCAGCGGGTATTTCCCGCCCATCGCCGCTGCAGGAGGTGGAGGTGCTCGCTGTAGGCTCCATCAGCTGCAACAGTCTCTTCCGTGAAGCATTAAAAGAGCCTGCGAGTTACAGCCCCGTCACAGAGGACATGATGTGGGCCGGGTCCATGCACGGCTGTAAAGGCTTTGCTTGGGTGAGGTTCTCAGAAGGAGACCTGGAGACCCCCTCTCTGTGCGGGGTGCTGCAGGGACCCCCCCACCTCATTGCTCCTGGCCCATTGTCCCTGTTGACTTGGTGTTGGGTGTCAATGGGACCAGAGGGGCCAACTCCATGGGGGTCCCATGGCTCAGCTCCTCCCCCTCCCTTTCCCCCCAATCCTCCCACCCACTGGCGGCCCCACCGATCAGCTCCTCCCCCACCTTCCCAGCGCCTCCTGCCCACCACAGTCAGCTGTTCAGTGGCATGAAGAAGATGCAGGGGCGAGGGGAGGGGTGGGAGCAGGAAGAGGCAAGGGAGGGGGCAGAGTGCGGTGGGAAGGGGAAGAGGTGGGGCAGGCATGGGGGGCTTGGGGGAAGGGGCAGAGTGGGGGTGGAGCCTGGGATGGAAGGGGGGGTCAAGCACCCCCCCCCCCAGCAACTCAGGAAGTTTTCACCTCTGGGTGGGACCCACCAATCCGTGGTCCTGGATGGAGGGGCTGAGCTCTGAGTTCATTCCCCAGCGTTCAGACATGACACCTCTTAGCGTGAGGCTGCGCCATAGAGTATAAAGTCAGCAGGATCCATCAGCCCATCCAGTCTGACCTCCTGGATACCCCGGACCAGAACTGGACCCGGTTACCCCTTCACTGAGCCCAGGGACTTGTGTCTGGGTAAAGCATCTCCCAGAAAGGCAGCCAGTGGGGATGTGAAGCCATCGAGAGATAGAGAACCCACCACTGCCCTTATGGAGCCCGGACCCCACCCCCAAAACCCTATTTCTGTCCCCGTCTCTAGGGTGACAGTGGGGGACCCCTGGTGTGTGGAAAGGATGGGACCTGGTATCTTGCTGGGATTGTGAGCTGGTCACTGAGGACATCATAAAATACTTTTGCTGGACGTTCGCAAGGTCTCCTTAATTTGTTTCTTAGGAGCCAGAACAATAACACGTAAGAACCCAAAACTCAGAGGCAGAGAACGTAGGCTACTGCCTATCACAGAGAGACACAACTCACTGGGGACCTGCTGACTGGCTGCTGCTACGCCCCGATTGTGTGCTGCCCTACCGAGCTCCCCAGCATGCAAGCACGCCCAGAACCCTGCCCAACATTTAAAGTCACAGTATTCAATTTTAACACAACCACAAATGCACCAGAGCATCAACATTTCCTGTTTTACAAGGCCTCTCCTTTTTTGGAACCCTTGTTTCTAAACATGCCATGCGGGATTTGAATCAAATTTCAGTGACTAATTACCATGCGGGTGGAATCACCATTACTGTGTATTCTGGGTAGTTATGTTGTTGGCTTCTTTAGGAAATGTGTGAAAAGAGGAGCACTGGGAAAGCCTCCCCCCCCCCCCAAAACACACACACATCACACTGGTGCTGCCTGAGCAGTAGCCTTGTCCAAAGTAGTGTTGCCCTGGCACCCTCAATTCAGTCCCATTGCGCATTTGCAGGATGATGCAGACTTTAATGACATGATCCCATAGTATTTTTTTCCCACAGGACCCCTTCCTTATTCAGCGCACAGGGGTTTCTGCTCTGGGGCTGGGTATTGAAGGAGTCTGTTGCCTGTAGGATCCCTGCCTCATTTCTTGCAGAGTTAACGTTGCACAGGCAATGCTCATACTGGTATTTCCTAACTTGAGAGTGCTTCACTTTGCAGCCTTTTAGTCCTCTGTGCATTTCCTAATGTTTATAGCTTGCTTTACTGAGGAGAACAGTCTCCATAACAAAGGGCTTGGTTATTTTTGTGTGTGTGCGATGTCTCCATTATTTATCTGGTCAGTGTCACTAGTGTGCACTTTACAAGACAGAGAAAGTAAGGACACTCCCTGATACAAAGCCCCTATGATCTAAGGACGACTGACACATACAAAGAAAGCAGGAGATGTAAGAACTAGGACGTTCTTTCTTTCTTCTGATGAATAGTCATCTATTGTGAATTACACTGGTCTACAATTTTTGAGAAGTCGTCTGCTTCAGAAATAAAATGTGGTATTTATTATGTATTTTGATGTGCTGAATTCAAATATGACAATTAAAACAACTGATTGGCTACTGTTTCTAAGATATTTAAGTTTTTACATTTTATGTCTATGTATATTGTGTAGATAGTAGAGTTTTAATCATAAATTGTAAACCTAGGTCTTTTCATGTGTTTATGGTTGCTTTACATGATAATTTTTCACCTGTCCTGTTTATGTAACACTTTAAAAATCAGCAAAAGGGTTATCTAACTAAAATTTATTATGAAACAAAAGGCAAAAAACTATTATGTACATAGTTTAGTCCTATTCAGTGTCTACTCAGCGCTTCTTGGCTTGTCTCTTGTATTCATTAAATGGAGCATCTCTTGTCACTGTCCAGCAATAGTCTGCAAGCATTGATGGGCTCCATTTGCCCTGATAGCATTTCTCCATTGTTGCAATGTCATGGTGAAATCTCTCGCCGTGCTCGTCGCTCACTGCTCTGCAGTTCGGTGGAAAAAAATCTAGATGAGAGTGCAAAAAATGTATCTTTAGTGACATGTTGCAACAAAGCTTTTGTATGCCTTGAGGAGGTTTTCCACCAACAACCTGTAGTTGTCTGCCTTCTTGTTTCCGAGAAAATTTATTGCCACTAACTGGAAGGCTTTCCATGCCGTCTTTTCCTTGCCACGCAGTGCATGGTCAAATGCATCATCTCAAAGAAGTTCACGAATCTGAGGACCAACAAAGACACCTTCCTTTATCTTAGCTTCACTTAACCTTGGAAATTGTCCACAGAGGTACTTGAAAGCTGCTTGTGTTTTGTCAATGGCCTTGACAAAGTTCTTCATCAGACCCAGCTTGATGTGTAAGGGTGGTAACAAAATCTTCCTTGATTCAACAAGTGGTGGATGCTGAACACTTTTCCTCCCAGGCTCCAATGACTGTCGGAGTGGCCAATCTTTCTTGATGTAGTAGGAATCTCTTGCACGACTATCCCATTCGCAGAGAAAACAGCAGTACTTTGTGTATCCAGTCTGCAGACCAAGCAAGAGAGCAACAACCTTCAAAACGCCACAAAGCTGCCACTGACGTTGGTCATAGTTTATGCACCTCAAAAGTTGTTTCACGTTGTCATAGGTTTCCTTCATATGGACTGCATGACCAACTGGAATTGATGACAAAACATTGCCATTATGCAGTAAAATAGCTTTAAGACTCGTCTTCGATGAATCAATGAACAGTCTCCACTCATCTGGATCGTGAACGATGTTGAGGGCTGCCATCACACCATCGATGTTGTTGCAGGCTACAAGATCACCTTCCATGAAGAAGAATGGGACAAGATCCTTTTGACGGTCACGGAACATGGAAACCCTAACATCACCTGCCAGGAGATTCCACTGCTGTAGTCTGGAGCCCAACAGCTCTGCCTTACTCTTGGGTAGTTCCAAATCCCTGACAAGGTCATTCAGTTCACCTTGTGTTATGAGGTGTGGTTCAGAGGAGGAGGATGGGAGAAAATGTGGGTCCTGTGACATTGATGGTTCAGGACCAGAAGTTTCATCCTCTTCCTCTTCCTCATCTGACTCAAGTGAGAATGATTCTGGTGCATCAGGAACCGGCAGTCCTTCTCCATGGGGTACTGGGCGTATAGCTCATGGAATGTTTGGATAATGCACAGTCCACTTTTTCTTCTTTGACACACCTTTCCCAACTGGAGGCACCATGCAGAAGTAACAATTGCTGGTATGATCTGTTGGCTCTCTCCAAATCACTGGCACTGCAAAAAGCATAGATTTCCTTTTCCTGTTCAACCACTGGCGAAGATTTGTTGCACAAGTGTTGCAGCATATGTGTGGGGCCCACCTCTTGTCCTGATCTCCAGTTTTGCAGCCAAAATAAAGGTGATAGGCTTTCTTAACCATAGTGGTTATACTGCTCTTTTGTGATGCAAAAGTCACTTCACCACAAACGTAGCAGAAGTTATCTGCACTGTTCACACAAGTACGAGGCATCTCTGCTCACTTTGGCTAAACAGAAATGTGTCCCTTTGCAAAATCAAACACTGACAAATAAGAGAGCATGACACTGTATGATTTCTAGAGCTGATATAGGGCAATTTGTTCAGCAGAGTGATGTAAGCTTCGTTACGATTGCATCATCCATGACTTCTCGGAATAACATGATGCAATTCATATCATGTATGACGCAATACCAGCTTCAGATTGCATCATTCATTGTTTTGCCTAAAAAGCAAGTACTGTCCAAACCACATGCAGCTGATCTGAAGTGCCGCGCAGTGCTAGGTTTTGGGTAGCAAGCCCCCTCACAATGGCAAAGAGCCTTTTCAGAACTCTGATGCAATCTTCCCTTGATGCTCATCAGCTCTGGTGGCCTTTAACCTTAGGCTCATCTCAAGCTCTTTCCACCTCTGGATGCTCTCTGCTGATTTGCTGCCTTCTCGTGGCATGCCCCATTTCTAGCCAGATTTGTCCAGTCCTTTGTTCCTGTAGAAATCAGTGTGGCTGGAACATTAGACTGGAAGAGTTTGCAACAAAAACAGTATGCAGCATTCTGGGGTTTTGAGTACTATGGCAGAGCTCTGACCTTGCTCCCGTGGGTCCTGCGCTTCTAGGCAGTTTATGCTGCCTCAGTGGCTCACTGTGATCCTCCACGTAGCCTTCTCTCTCCAGGGCCAGGGTTACAGTCTACTGAGCCCTTTTCATCATAGGCTGCAAGGAGGTTGGTGAGAGAACTCCCACAGTCTCTGTTCAGCCTCCTGTCCTGACAGGGACCTGACTTCCCCTTCCAGGAGCTGTTCCTGTAGTGGTGGGTTGGGGGGAACCCGGGCCCGCCCTCTACTCCGGGTTCCAGCCCAGGGACCCTAATGGTAGCAGTTGTTCGCAGCCGACCTTTCACTGCCAGAGTTGCTACATTTCCCTGGGACACTTCCCCACAGCTCTCCTGCTTCTCCCTTCTTCACCCTTAGCTTAGGGCTCCCTTAACCATGGTTTGAGGGTGTCTTCAGTAACCAGCCCTTCCGCCGCACTTCCTCTCCTCTGGCTCTCCCCTGCCTGACTGGAGTGAGCCCTTTGTATAGTATCAGCAGGGCCTTAATTAGAGTCAGGTGGTCACATTAGCTTAATGGCCTCACCTGACTCGTTACAGGTTAATTAGAGACAGGTGTTCTCATTAGCCTGGAGCAGCCCCTGCACTGGTCAGTCAGGGAACAGAAAACTGTTAATCCAGTGGCCAGTATATCTGCCTTCTGCTACTCTGCTGTACCGAACTGGCCTGGGTCTATCACAATACATAAGCCATGGCCTCTCCGCTTTGTCGCCATTGGGGATTTCACACCAGGAATGTGTTGGATGGAAACTTCTATTTTCATTGTCTTTGGGGAACATAACGTTTTTCACTCGCTGTGGCCCAGGCAGTACGAGGAAATCCCTCAGGCTACTGCTCAAGTGGGTCCACAGTCCTGGATCATCTAGATTTCAGGAACTGAACTCAGCAGCAGCTGTTTCTTGTGCCTCCACCACACTCTTCTCTGATCTACACTTTTCTCCAGGAATGTGCATGGTTACATCCATTTGAGATGGAGATATGGATGCTGCAGTAGCTGCCAGGTCTCCTGCACTCTGACTACCTGGAAGATCAGGCATCTCCTCACCACTCACATCCTCACTGGGGCCGGAAGGCTCAACGTGAACATTTGTGTCTATGTATCTCAGGAGAGCTCCTTCCTGCTTAGACAGAAAAGCTTCCTTTGCTTTCTTGCTTTTTCTGAATGCTGCCCCAGAGGGGCGTTTTCTTCTTTCACTCATGACTGCTGTTCTGTGCCAGCTAGAGCAGCAGGGGACAAATAAGCAGGCTGGTAGCAGGGTCTGAGCGAGGGAAGAGATCAGCGTCTTAAGAGCCTACTCGGCTCCTACTACTTCAGTTGACTGCCTGTTCTCCTCAAGCGGGTTCAGGGAAGCAGCAGGAAATAGGAAGCTCCCTGACAAGCTGGTGTTAGTCCAGACTCCTGGGGGTGCTCAAGAGGTACATTAGAGGCTCCTCCTCCTCTCTCTCCCTGCAGCTCCTGTTGCTTTCTGTTATTCCCTCTCCCCGTTTCTCCTGCCTGCCTGTTATGTCTCTTGTGCCCCCTTCCTCCAGCACAGCACTCCACCAGCTCTGTGCATCTACAGCAGAGAGAAAACATATGCACCAGCACCAGACACAATTTTCTACGCTCTGGGTCCTAGTGGTGCCCTGCCACAGTTTGGCACCTGTGGCAGCCGCCTCAGTTCGCCTCCTGGTAAGGCCAGCCCTGTCCTATGGGTACGGAGAACCTAACTCCCATTGAGGTCAGCCAGGGAGGCTGGATGTGCACATTGCAGGAAATAGACGGTCAGGGCAGCATAATCCACTGAAAAAACCGTGACTTGCTAATTGCAACCCAGGCTCTCCCTGTGTGGCTCTTCGTCCTGCCTCTGTTGGCTGGAGCATGAGCAGAGCTTTCTGAGACAGCTGCTGCGGCTGTGGCCAGCCATCGAAGCGCGTTTCCCATCGTCTCTCTTCTGGCTGTGGATGTTTGACTGTAGCAGCCCCGCAGAGGTCCCGGCCTCGCTCTCTAATGTCCATTCTCCTCTTGCTTGCATGGCGCTTCTTGGACCATGGAGTAGCCTCAGGAAAACATCCCAGTTGTGGACACAGGCACCATCACCGATTCCACAAGCCAAAGTCCCCTTTGCAATCCAGGGAACCAGCCTGGGTTGTCTGGAGCGCAGGGTGTGGCCCACGGTGACTGCAGACACTGCCCCTGCTGCACAGCGACTCCTGGGACCCTCTAGCCCATCAGCACTCGGCTCTCCCGCATTCTGCTGAGCGGCTGAGATCTGGGGGAACAGAAACCCTTTGTTAGAGACGGAAAATCTCCTCCCAGGAACACTGGCTGCCAGACGCCGTCCCTGTGAAACCCCAAATGTGCAGCCCCTCGGATTCCCACAGGGGAGATCTCAGCTCATTCACTTGTCACCCGTGGCCGCAGTCTCTGACAGGGGGAATGTAGAGGGGGATTTTGCCAATCGTCCCTTCTGCAGTGCCCATAACGGGAGGAGGTTTGGCCTTGTGATGTGAGGCCTGGGTCTGAGAATCAGGGCTCCTGGAATCTGGGGCTCTGGAATGGGGTGTGGTCTAGTGGGTGGAGCTGGATTTGTTGACAGTGAGAGAGAGGGGCTTGTGCTGAAGGACCCTGGGTCAATCCCCACCAATTCCTGTGATGTCTACATGTGGCCATGATTTTACTTACCTCTCAAGGTAGGTTATTTAGCCCATTCCTGGACACACGTGTTACATCTGCTGCTGGCCACCCCTGAGATGGAGGTCCTTCATCCACACAAGGACATGGCACATCAAGGTCAATTCAGCAGCTCCCATCCGGTCTTCACCTCCGCAATGGAGGGCGAGCTCTAACCTGACCAGAGAAAGACAGGGAGGTGTTCTTCAGGAGAATCTGCTGGAGCTCCTGCATCCCCTGCTCCACCTCACACCCAGACACGCTCAGGGTTTTCCAAAGATACCACTAATCTCGGATAAACAAAGCAGCTGAGATGAGGTCAGTGTGGGTGGATTTACTGAGCAGACTGGTTCTAATGAAAGAACAGATTTCTTCCCTGCTCTAGGGAGATTCCCATAGGAAAAGTCTCGGATGGTTGGGGTGGGGGCAATGCAAACCCTCAGCCCCTTGAATAGCAGAAAATCAGGACTCAGGGAGTTAAGGGGTGTCTCTGTCCTGCTGGAGGGAGCAGATCTGGAGAGCAGGAAGAGCACTAGTGGCATTGTAGGAAAGCCAGTGACTTCTACCTGTGAAGGTGGCTGAAGCTTCTGGCAGACACTAGAGTCCCGGATCCTTACACCTCCTTTGGGGATCCTTTCCCTAGGAATAAAATAAGGACACCACACAGAGAATGACATTTGAATCCCAGGTCTGGGATCCAGGGAAAAGGGATGATCTCAGCCAGGCTACGTACCAGGAACCTGATTTTGGTCCCAAGAGCCACAATTACCCAGAGGAGGTTTTCTTCCCCATTTGCTTTCAGGTTATTTACTCACAGTATTCATTTGTCTGCTTTGCTGGGTCTCCACTCTCTGCAGCTGTTCATTGGTTTTAGTAACAGTCTTTCAGTTTTTGCTTCTGTTTCCTCTTCTTACAGGGTAGCATCTGCTTAGCACTTTTTAAAAAAAATAAAACAATTCAAAACAAAATCCTGATCCTACATGGAAGAGGAAGGTTCCTGAGAATTTGGCTGCAGAACTTTAGTGTCTGCATATTTCAGTCCCTATTATTTATTTAGGTGCAGGTCTGATGCCATCTGCACCCCCAAGAATGCCCATATGATGCACGGGGGGCCCTTAGAATACCTGTTAAAAGAGAAGAAGAGAGTGGATTAAAAGGTGGGGAAATCAACCAATGCATCAGCCCTTCTCTGCATCATTGAAGCACCAGGCATGGGAGCGAAACAGGTTAAAAATCCCCATGGTTCTTTCCCACTAGACAGACGTCAAGAAAGAAAAAGGCCTTCAGCCAATTATTTCCTTACACTCGGAAGGGGTGAAATTCAGCCCTGTGCAGACAGCCAGGGCAAGGTCTGTGCATCACAGCGGGGTTAAGTGGCACTTCACTGCCCAGGTGCTGGGAGACTTCAGTGGCACAGGTGTCCTCCTGGACTGGAACAGCCGGCTGGAATCCTGTGAGGTACAGAGCAGAGAGAGGTTTGGGCCACAACGTTCACCTCAGAGGCTGAGCTTCTACAGACTTTTGGGATGTTCCCATCTGAGGAGGAGGATTTTGGCCAGCCCCAGCTCAGAGCTTTCAGTCACTTCAACCAGTGATTCTCTGGCACAGTTGATCTAAAGCAGCTGAACTTTTCAGGCCTTGCCCCCATCTCCGACCCCCCTCCCACCTCGCATTGCCCTCTAACAGCCCTCTCCCTTCTCTCGATCCCTGCCAAGCCCAAACACAGAGCCTAGCCCACGCTCCTCCTCTCAGACCCTCTCCTCACACGACCCTCCCCTACCTTTGAGAGGCTGATCCCGGTGCCCTTTACCCAGCTCCTGGAGAAATCATGGCTCCTCAGGACAACCTGGGAGTGGGTGGTTCCAACCTCTGTGTGGGGTGCGTGGTTTTCCGTCTAAGCTTCACTGAGAGCCAGCATGTCTCGATTTCACAGGATGAGTGAAGTCTAGGAAGCGCTGCACTTCTTGAGGACTTCCAACTTCGTCCCATTTATCAATGGCTTCCACCTTATTTGGATCAATCATAACATCTTCTGGGGAGAGGATGTACCCCCAAAACTCTGTGGAGAGTTGGCTGGAGGTTCCGCTTTTCCAATTCTGCGTTGAAACCATGCAGCCGAAACCTCTCCAGGTTCGGATGTGCTGCGTGTGCTGCTCTGGGTTCTCCAAAAAGAGATGTATGTCACCCCAATAGATGACACTGTCCCCAAATACATCACTGCTTAAGTGTTGCAAGGTCAGGGGACCGTTAGTTAGCTCAAATAGCATATCAGACCGTTAAAATGTCCATCGTGTGTTTTGAAATCTGTCTTCCATTTGTCCCTTGCCCAAACGAGCCTTAGATTGGAAATTTGTCCCTTTACCCAGCTCCTGGAGAAATCATGGCTCCTCAGGACAACCTGGGAGTGGGTGGTTCCAACCTCTGTGTGGGGTGCGTGGTTTTCCGTCTAAGCTTCACTGAGAGCCAGCATGTCTCGATTTCACAGGATGAGTGAAGTCTAGGAAGCGCTGCACTTCTTGAGGACTTCCAACTTCGCCCCATTTATCAATGGCTTCCACCTTATTTGGATCAATCATAACATCTTCTGGGGAGAGGATGTACCCCCAAAACTCTGTGGAGAGTTGGCTGGAGGTTCCGCTTTTCCAATTCTGCGTTGAAACCATGCAGCCGAAACCTCTCCAGGTTCGGATGTGCTGCGCGTGCTGCTCTGGGTTCTCCAAAAAGAGACGTATGTCACCCCAATAGATGACACTGTCCCCAAATACATCACTGATGAAGTGTTTCAAGGTCAGGGGACCGTTAGTTAGCTCAAATAGCATATCAGACCGTTAAAATGTCCATCGTGTGTTTTGAAATCTGTCTTCCATTTGTCCCTTGCCCAAACGAGCCTTAGATTGGAAATTTGTCCCTTTACCCAGCTCCTGGAGAAATCATGGCTCCTCAGGACAACCTGGGAGTGGGTGGTTCCAACCTCTGTGTGGGGTGCGTGGTTTTCCGTCTAAGCTTCACTGAGAGCCAGCATGTCTCGATTTCACAGGATGAGTGAAGTCTAGGAAGCGCTGCACTTCTTGAGGACTTCCAACTTCGCCCCATTTATCAATGGCTTCCACCTTATTTGGATCAATCATAACATCTTCTGGGGAGAGGATGTACCCCCAAAACTCTGTGGAGAGTTGGCTGGAGGTTCCGCTTTTCCAATTCTGTGTTGAAACCATGCAGCCGAAACCTCTCCAGGTTCAGATGTGCTGCGCGTGCTGCTCTGGGTTCTCCAAAAAGAGACGTATGTCACCCCAATAGATGACACTGTCCCCAAATACATCACTGATGAAGTGTTGCAAGGTCAGGGGACCGTTAGTTAGCTCAAATAGCATATCAGACCATTAAAATGTCCATCGTGTGTTTTGAAATCTGTCTTCCATTTGTCCCTTGCCCAAACGAGCCTTAGATTGGAAATTTGTCCCTTTACCCAGCTCCTGGAGAAATCATGGCTCCTCAGGACAACCTGGGAGTGGGTGGTTCCAACCTCTGTGTGGGGTGCGTGGTTTTCCGTCTAAGCTTCACTGAGAGCCAGCATGTCTCGATTTCACAGGATGAGTGAAGTCTAGGAAGCGCTGCACTTCTTGAGGACTTCCAACTTCGCCCCATTTATCAATGGCTTCCACCTTATTAGGATCAATCATAACATCTTCTGGGCAGAGGATGTACCCCCAAAATTCTGTGGAGAGTTGGCTGGAGGTTCCGCTTTTCCAATTCTGTGTTGAAACCATGCAGCCGAAACCTCTCCAGGTTCAGATGTGCTGCGCGTGGTGCTCTGGGTTCTCCAAAAAGAGACGTATGTCACCCCAATAGATGACACTGTCCCCAAATACATCACTGATGAAGTGTTGCAAGGTCAGGGGACCGTTAGTTAGCTCAAATAGCATATCAGACCATTAAAATGTCCATCGTGTGTTTTGAAATCTGTCTTCCATTTGTCCCTTGCCCAAACGAGCCTTAGATTGGAAATTTGTCCCTTTACCCAGCTCCTGGAGAAATCATGGCTCCTCAGGACAACCTGGGAGTGGGTGGTTCCAACCTCTGTGTGGGGTGCGTGGTTTTCCGTCTAAGCTTCACTGAGAGCCAGCATGTCTCGATTTCACAGGATGAGTGAAGTCTAGGAAGCGCTGCACTTCTTGAGGACTTCCAACTTCGCCCCATTTATCAATGGCTTCCACCTTATTTGGATCAATCATAACATCTTCTGGGGAGAGGATGTACCCCCAAAACTCTGTGGAGAGTTGGCTGGAGGTTCCGCTTTTCCAATTCTGTGTTGAGACCATGCTGCCGAACCCTCTCCAGGTTCAGATGTGCTGCGCGTGCTGCTCTGAGTTCTCCAAAAAGAGACGTATGTCACCCCAATAGATGACACTGTCCCCAAATACATCACTGATGAAGTGTTTCAAGGTCAGGGGACCGTTAGTTAGCTCAAATAGCATATCAGAGCATTAAAATGTCCGTCGTCTGTTTTGAAATCTGTCTTCCATTTGTCTCTTGCCCAAACGAGCCTTAGATTGGAAATCCTTGCAGATGAAGGTTGATGAAACCCTTTGCAGATTTCCTGTGAGCCAACAATTGTGGGATTCACAGCAGAGGGTAATGGTTTCAAATGATCACTTTGTTCAGGAGCTGATTGTCTAAAGAGAGGCGTTGCAGAATCCCACATTTCTTCTTCCCCAAAAGGGCCTGCTCTTAGGACCGGTTCTCATGACTGTACGCAGGGAGATCCACTAATTCTGGTCCCAACAATGCGTAAATACAGGGAAAAGCAACTTTCAGCCAAGGTAGTAGGTCAACAGGGCAGTCATAGTCCTGGTCTAGAGGTAACGAGTCCACATTTCTTTCCACGGTATCCATGTAATCTTGGTATTTATCAGGAACGCCACCATCAATCAAACCCTAACCCCTCCCCTTGACCCTCCCAAGCCCTACCCGTTGACCCCTTAGTCCCTCCCACCTGTCACCGGAAGTCCCGCCCCATGGGGGGGTTTAACTCCGGGGTCAAGGTGGCCACATGACTGGAAGCAAGGTGTGTCATGTGACCCCTCTAAGAACTCCTCCCACCACTCTCTACCAATCAGGATGGGTTTCATCCCAGAAGGACCACCCTGAGAGGAGATTTGACCAGTCAGGGTAAGTTCTGAGGTGGGGTGACCCATCCAGAAGTGGGTCGTGTGACCCCTCTAAGAACTCCTCCCACCGCCATCTACCAATTAGGATGGGTTTGACCCGATAGGACTGCCCTAAGAGGAGATTTTGACCAATCAGGGAGAATTCTGGGGCAGGGTGACCCGTCCAGAAGTGGGCCGTATGACCCCACTAAGAACTCCTCCCAAGGCCCTCTGCCAATCAGGGTGCAGCACCATTACCCCATAAGTCCCAGCACCGGACAGATGAGGCCATCTCTTACCAAGGACACATGGTTTAGAAATCGTGGGAAGGCTGCTGAGAGGAAACCTGGACTCCTTCACCATCCCCGTGAGAACTTCAGACTCTGTCTTCGCCCCGAGGGTCTTTGACCATCCGCGGAGAAAGCGCTACGTCAGCGACAGTCCCGAGCAGAAGGAGGGAGCGACCGAGGGGAGCCCTTCGGCCCAGCCATTGATGGATAAACCGGAACCCCAAACCCAACTGCTTGTGAGAGACCCCAATGAGCATGGTGGCCTCTCTTTGTCCACCCGCTTAGAGGTGGAATGCGATTGAGGCTCAGGGGTGTCACCGGTGGAGAAGGTGAACAGAAAAGACGTCACACAGGTAAATGAATGATTAAGAAGCAATCGCTTCTTAATGGGTAAGGAACCGGGGGTTGTGTAAATCTAAAAACAAGCAGTGGGCTGCTTACACTGTTTCTGTTATGAAAATCAACAGCTCAATGATGCCTTTCTAGACGGCCTGGAAACCCTGGACAGCGTTGCATCAAGCAGGGAAGATAACCGGGCCCACCTTGGTTTTGCTCAACACCGATACAAGTTGTTGGAGAGGACTCTGAGGATGATGGCCATGAGGTGTTTCAGAGGAGGCTTGGCATAGTAACTGAGCCAGTGCCTCGTCAAGAGCGTAAAAAAGTCACGCAGACTATTGTATGTGTTGCTGTTTATGCTGCCCTTAAGCACTGCCTGAGGGAAAAGCTTTGTAAAGAATGTGAGGGACGTGTCATAGATATCAACTGCAAGCTCCGGGGCCTATGTGCTGAGCTGGGTTTGGAAAGCTGATTAAACACCGTTATTGTCAGAGGTTCTGCTGTGCAATGTCTGTGCCTAAGCCAAGAACATTTAGCGCAAGGGGGGACCTTGTTCAATGCTGTGCAATTGAGTGGAGCCCCTGACTGTGTTTTAAAGAAAATAACCTGCTTACAGCTGGGGTGGAAAAATTGCAGGCACCTTCTGGTTCATTTTCTTTAAAACACAGTCAGGGTCTCCACTCACTTGCACAGCATTTCTCCAGTTATGGCAATCATGTGAACAAGGACATGTGTATCACGAATTGTGGGTTTTTTGCTATAAAACCTGTTGAAAAATCTCTATTCAGGGGGATGACAGTTTGATGCCCCCCCCCCCGGCATGCTCGTAATAAAGGGGCCTCGGGTGATTCTGATCCAAACACAATGCGGGGTCGTTTTTCCACGACACGGCATGATATTGGCCGTCTAGTCTGCACAAAAAGTTACAGATCCCTGCTTAAGGAAAAGACTATTTGTAAGAAATCTAAAAGGATTCAGCTAGAGAATGGTGAGGGGACAAACACGCGATAGAAAACTTGGTAGCTGTAAATTAAAAATAAAAAACCCTATTGAAAAGGGCTTTGTGACTATCTGTGTTTCTGTTCGAAGGCCTTTGGCCCTTAAGTGAGCTAGAAGTGTTAATGAAGCGTCTTGGTTTGGTTTCAAGGAGCTGTATGTCTTTTCAATCAAAAATCAATTGTGTGTGAGAACCTAGCGCTTGTGGGTTTTGTGTGTAAAAGTGACCCATTTACAGCAAAAAGCTGAAATGTATGTTGGGGGGCAGGGCAAATCCTAAGAAATGTGCTTACAGTAAAACAAACAGGCTGTTCAGACCTGTGTTTGAGTACAAAAGAGTTGACTTATCCTCTTGAACTGAGTGGGTTTAACCCCCACCCCCCCTCACTGAATAGCCAAGGTGACTGCGATTACTTACCCTTGCTGCCATAGGGTTAAATTTGATGGGGGTGGGTGGGGGTGGATGGTGAGTTCTGATTAATATGAAATGAAATAAAACCTCAGGAATTCGCAGATGCCATTGGACAGTTTCAATATAACTGCTGGAGTTGACAGAACTCAATTGGACAGTTTCAATATGACCCCAGGAGTTGGTGGAACACTATTGGACAGATTAAATATGGCCCTGGACTTGGTTGAATGCTCTGGGTCATTCTTTCTAGAAAACACCCCCACCCCAAACTTTAAGCATGAAAGAAACGTGTTTAAAAAAAACAACCCCAAGCCCCAAGACATTCATTGATCTCTGCAAAGGGCCCCCCGCTTGGAAATGGGGACTGTTCAATACTCTAAGAAGGCCCCACAGAAACATTTATTTTAACTTACAGAAAAAAAGAAAAAAGAAAAAAAAAGCCCTGTTGTGCAGACAGCTTGGTCCCCCCACCCCAGATCACCACAGGGGGTGCTGCGGGAGGGGTGCCTAAAGTCCTCAAGGATCTATTAGTTCAGAGCTGTGGGGATTAAATTAACCTGCTAGCTACTCTGCTGAAGTCTGTTTGAACAATGGGCTAAGATGGTAAGGGGTGTTATTGAACAGTATAGGGAGGCAAACTTGGTTTGGTGTGTTTCTAAAGCTGCTGATTTGTGTGTGAGAGGGGTCTGGGCAAGGCATAGGTGTAGGGTTTTAAAAGTACTTGGTTTGTTTCAAACCAACAGGGTTTTTTTCCTGTGCAAAATGTGGTTTAAAATGGATTTTAAAAGCAGTTTGGTTTTTATTCTGCAAAATGAGATGCATTTAAAAAAAATGTTTTTGAGGTTTTTGTTGTTGTTTGTTTGTTTGTTGTTTTTTGGTTTATGTTTTAAGTGGTAGAAATAAACTCAAAACCGGTGTTTGTCGTACAGCCTGAACTGGATGATTTGTTTTAAAGCTGTGACTTTTTAAACAGAAAACTCCCCTAATGAATATTTAGTTTTGAAGTTTACAAGACGGTTTCCTGTGTTTTATAATAATGCTGTTTGCGCCACAGTACGGTGGAAACATGAGAGATCCTTAGAGCAGAGGGAAAACAAGCTCAGAAGAAAAGGGAACGAGACAGCTGAAAGGGAAAATTCACCAGCATCAGTGACTGATGATGGATGGATGAAGCCCAGTAAATATATTTTGGTTAGGTTGTTCTGTGAGGTTTTGTATTTGAAGTGAATACATAGGTGTCGGTGAGAAAGATGGTAAAGTTCAGTTTTGTAAAATGGTTCCCCCCACCCCCCATAGGCCTGGGCAACTTTTCTGACAATGCTTAGTCCGCGCTACAAGGACACCTCCTCCAGAACCACCAAAGAGCCAGGAATCTGCTTGGAGACCTTTAACAACGCAAAACAGCACAAGAGTGCAGATGAAGCACCCAGGCAGTCCAAACCTCATATCTGTCAAACCCAAGGGCAAAACAAGACTGTGGTAAACAACAACCACAACTCCAGTTCCTCAGCGGCCACTGCCACAGCAAACCCTGAGTAAACACCCACATTCACAAACCCGGAGTATGCGTTCGAGGGACTCTGAACGTGCGCAGAACCACACACATTTACAAACCTGGAGCATGCGCTCGAGGGGCTCTGAACGTGCGCAGAACCACACACATTCACAAACCCGGAGCATGCGCTCGAGGGACTCTGAACCTGCGCAGAACCACACACATTCACAAACCCGGAGAACGCGCTCTAGGGGCTCTGAACGTGCGCAGAATCACACACATTCACAAACCCGGAGCATGCGCTCGAGGGGCTCTGAATGCGCAGAATCACACACATTCACAAACCCGGCAGCATGCACTCGAGGGCTCTGAACATGCGCAGAACCACCCACATTCACAAACCCGGAGAATCGAGGGGCGCGCAGAACCACCCACATTCACAAACCCGGAGCATGCATTCGAGGGGCTCTGAACATGCGCAGAACCACCCACATTCACAAACCCGGAGAACGCGCTCGAGGGGCTCTGAACGTGCGCAGAACCATTGCATGCATTCGAGGGGCTCTGAACGTGCGCAGAACCACACACATTCACAAACCCGGAGCATGCGCTCTAGGGGTTGTGAATAAAACACCAAGGACTGACAAACCATTCTCCCAAAACCATAAGCTCGTCACCGCTCCCCTATATTCTAGTATTTGGGAACAGTTTGATGGTTCATTCAGAAAACTGATGGACGCTGTGTCCCCGGGGTGGGACGGGCTAAAAGAACGACATTCTAAAGAGAGTTCGGAAAAATCTGATGCTTCGCTCAGAACACTGGTGACCTCTGTATCCTCAGGGGGCCTAACGACCGACCGCAACTCACTTACTGGATGCTGAAACGAGTCTGTTCTTCAAAGAACCGACTGAGCCGAATACTAAAAGGCTAAACCTTACAGCGCCGAGCTTCAAAGGTGCCTAATGTAGGTGAAGCCGAGCGATGCGGAGAAAGTGAAAATCAGTCTGTTTCTACCAGAACAGGGACTGAATGTAACTGCAACCCCCCAGACACACCAAAGAGCTCAGAGTCTGTTGCTCAGCAGGTGCTGGATAACGCGAAGAAGCGTTCTAAGAAAAATGCATTCGTACTGCTTAAGAAGCTGGGCCAGGCTACAAATCTCTCTTCATGGAACGATAAAGGGGCTTTTGTGTACAAAGGCTCTGTGGTTAATGGTTCTAACATGCTCGACTTAGTCCGGGCCGTGACCCAGACGCGCTCTGTTCCTAGGAGACATGGACCTTAAAGACGGGATGTGTTTATGAATGTCATGGCGGAACGGAACGTACCACCTTCCGTCATGGGCACTGCGGCCAAGAGAGCTCTATGGAACGTCTCACAACCTCGACCGTCACTTAATCCAGAGGTGACAGTAAGCCGGTACGGGCCAGTACGGAGTACCAGCCAGAGCCAGTACGCCGTGCCAGACCACACCGGCTTCCTCGGCGGGGATTTAAAGGGCTCAGAGCTCCGGCAGCTGTAGGGAGCCCAGAGCCCTTTAAATTCCCCTCGCAGCTCCAGCAGCTGGGTTGGGGCTGGGATTTAAAGGGCTCAGAGCTCCCGCGGCTGCAGGGAGACCAGAGTCCTTTAAATTCCCTCCGCAGCTCCGGCAGCCGGATTCGGGTGTGGATTTGAAGGGCCCGGAGCTCCCACTGCCGCAGGGAGACAGAGCATTGCCAGGCTGGGCCTGGGAATTAAAGGGCTCAGAGCTCCGGCAGCTGTAGGGAGCCCAGAGCCCTTTAAATTCCCCTCGCATCTCCAGCAGCTGGGTTGGGGCTGGGATTTAAAGGGCTCGGATCTCCGGCAGCTCTAGGGAGCTTTAAATTCCCCTCCTTTAAATTCCCCTTGCATCTCCAGCAGCTGGGTTAGGGCTGGGATTTAAAGGGCTCGGAGCTCCCGTGGTTGCAGGGAGACCAGAGTCCTTTAAATTCCCCCCGCAGCTCCAGGAGCCAGGCTGGGGCTGGGATTTAAAGGGCTCACAGCAGCAGGGCCGCCCAGAGGATTCCAGGGGCCCGGGGTCTTCGGCAGTGGGGTGCAGCCAGGTCTTCGGCGGTAATTCGGCGGCGGAGGGTCCCCGCCGCGGGTCTTCGGGGCACTTCGGCGGCGGGTCTCGGAACGGAAGGGCCCCCCGCCGCCGAATTACCGCCGAAGACCTGGCTGCATTTCGGCGGCGGGTCCCACTTCGGCGGTAATTCGCCAGTGGGGGGTCCTTCCGCTCCGGGGCAGGGAGCACCGAGCTTTTTAATTCCCAGCCCCAGCCCGTTTGCCGGAGCTGCGGTGGGAGGGGAGGAGGGATTTAAAGGGCTCTGGGCTTCCCGCAGCTGCGGGAGCTCCGAGCCCTTTAAATCCTGGACCCAGCCAGCTGCCAGAGCTGCGGGGGAAAATTAAAGGGCTCTGGGCTCCCTGCAGCTGCTGGAGCTCTGAGCCGTTCAAATCCCTGCCGAGGAAGCCGGTGCGGTTCGGCACGGCATATTGACTCTTCCTGGTACGCCGTACTGGACTGTAATGGCTTATTTTCATCTCTGCTTCAGAGATCCCACGACTGCGGGGAGCCCAGAGCCCTTTAAATTCCCCCCGCAGCTCTGGCAGCTGGGCTGGGGCCAGGATTTAAAGGGCTCGGGGATCCCGCGGCTGCGGGAAGCCCAGAGACCTTTAAATACCCCCCGCAGCTCCGGAAGCCAGGCTGGGGCTGGGAATTAAAGGGCTCAGAGCTCCCGCGGCTACAGGGAGCACAGAGCCCTTTAAATTCCCCCGCAGCTCTGGCAGCCGGGTTCGGATGTGGATTTAAAGGGCCCGGAGCTCCCACGGCTGCAGGGAGCCAGAGCATTTCCGGGCTGGGGCCGGGATTTGAAGGGCCCGGAGCTCCTGCCGCTGCGGGGAGCACCGAGCTTTTTAATTCCCAGCCCCAGCCTGGCTGCCGGAGCTGCGGTGGGAGGGGAGGAGGGATTTAAAGGGCTCTGGGCTCCCCGCAGCCGCCGGAGCTCTGAGCCCTTTAAATCCCCGCTGAGGAAGCTGGTGCGGTCCGGCACAGCGTACTGGCTCTTGCCGCTACGCTGTACTGGCCCGTACCGGCTTACTTTCATCTCTGGCTCAGAACTCCTACAGCTGCGGGGAGCCCAGAGCCCTTTAAATTCCCCCCGCAGCTCCAGGAGCTGGGCTTGGGCCGGGAATTAAAGGGCTCAGAGCTCCAGCGCTTGCTGGGAACCCAGAGCCCATTAAATCTCCCCCCTGCAGCTCCGGCAGCTGGGCTGGGGCCGGGATTTAATGGGCTCACAGCAGGGGTGAAAGTAACTTCCAGGATTTACTGGTACTGCTGTAATCCTAAGGGGGCATGGCTTAAACCGGAAGAGGTGGGGCCTCAAGATTTAAAGGTCCTGGAGCATCGGCTGCGTCTGGGAGCCCCAGGGCCTTTAAATCAACCCTGGGCTCAGGGGCAAATGAAAGGGCCCAGGGCTCAGGCCGCCGTAGAGCCCCGAGCCCTTTACATTCCCCCCGCAGCTCCGGCAGCCGGATTCGGGTGTGGATTTAAAGGGCCCGGAGCTCCCATGACTGCAGGGAGCACCGAGCCCTTTAAATCTGGCCCCAGCCCGGCTGCCAGAGCTGCGGGGGGAAATTAAAGAGCTCTCGGCTCCCTGCAGCCACCAGAGCTCTGAGCCGTTCAAATCCCTGCTGAGGAAGCCGGTGCGGTCCGGCACGGCATATTGGCTCTTCCTGGTACACCGTACTGGACCGTAATGGCTTATTTTCATCTCTGCTTCAGAGATCCCATGGCTGCGGGGAGCCCAGAGCCCTTTAAATACCCCCTGCAGCTCCGGGAGCCAGGCTAGGGCTGGGAATTAAAAGGCTCAGAGCTCCCGCGGCTACAGGGAGCCCAGAGCCCTTTAAATTCCCCCCGCAGCTCTGGCAGCCGGGTTCAGGTGTGGATTTAAAGGGCCTGGAGCTCCCACGGCTGCAGGGAGACAGAGCATTGCCAGGCTGGGGCTGGGAATTAAAGGGCTCAGAGCTCCGGCAGTTGCTGGGAATCCAGAGCCCATTAAATCTCGCCCTCCCCCCCCCCGCAGCTCCAGCAGCTGGGCTGGGGCCAGGATTTAATGGGCTCAGCGCTCCCCATGGCTGCGTAGATCCCAGAGCCCTTTAATTCCCCTCCACGCAGCTCCAGCACCCAGGCTGGGGCAGGGAATTAAAGGGCTGAGAGCTCTCCGCAGCGGCAGGACCTCCGGGCCCTTTAAATCCTGGCTCCAGCCGGGTAAGGCTCAGGCTCCTCACAGCCATGGGAGCTCCGGGCCCATTAAATCCACGCTCGAACCCGGCTGCCGGAGCTGCGGGGGGAATTTAAAGGCCCTGGGGCTCCCAGCCACAGCCAATGCTCCAGGATCTTTAAATCTTGAGAGGCCCCGCCCCTTCGGGTTGAGGCCACGCCCCCTCAGGACTCCGGCAGTACCGGTAAGTCCTGGAAGTTACTTTCACCCCTGACTTAATCTTTCCTTTACCTGTGTTCACCTTGTGCGCCGGTGACTCCCCCGAGCCGCAGTCGCATTCCACCTCTAAGGGGGTGAAGAAAGAGAGGCCACCATGCTCATTGGGGTGCTCGTTGGGTTTTGGGTTCGGGTTCCGGCGTATCCATCAACGGCTGGGCCAAAGGGCTCCCCTCGGTCGCTCCCTCCTCCTCCTCGGCACTGTCGCTGATGTAGCGCTTACTCCACAGATGGTCAAAGACCCTCGGGGTGAAGACAGAGTCCGAAGTTCTCACGGGGGTGGTGAAGGAGTCCAGGTTTCCTCTCCGCAGCCTTCCCACGATTTCTGAACCATGGGTCCTTGGCGAGAGATGGCCTCGTCCGTCCGGCGCTGGGACTTATGAGGTGATGGTGCTGCACCCTGATTGGCAGAGGGCCTTGGGAGGAGTTCTTAGTGGGGTCAAACAGCCCACTCCCGGACGGGTCACCCTGCCCCAGAACTCGCCCTGATTGGTCAGGATCCCCTCTGGGGGTGGTCCTGTCAGGACAAAACCGATCCTAATTGGTTGAGGGCAGTGAGAGGAGTTCTTAGAGGGGTCACAAGACACACGTCGGGATAGGTCACCCACCCACCCCAGAGCTCACCCTGATTGGTCAAATCTCCTCTTGGGGTGGTCCTTCCGGGAGGAAACCCATCCTGATTGGTAGAGGGTGGTGGGAGGAGTTCTTAGAGGGGTCACATGACATACCTGGCTTCCAGTCATGTGGCCGCCTTGACCACGATGTAATACCCCCATGGGGCGGGACTTCCGGAGACAGGTGGGAGGGACTAAGGGGTCATGGGGTGGGGTTAGGATTTGATTAATGGTGGGGCCTGTCTACTGCTGCTGGGTGTTGAGTGTTTGCAGGCAGAACGGGAGCCAGTGTCCATGTCCAGGCCGGAGGTCGAAGCCGGGTGGTCAGAAATACGAGGCAATGTCCATATCCATACAAAGATCGAAGCCATGCAGTCAAAATTGAAGGGGTTGGAGAAGATCAGGAGGAGGAGGTGGTGGCAGGGCTGCAGCGGGTGGGTGGAGGGCCTGGAGCGAGGCTAGAGAAAGGCAAGGAGAATACTGAGCCGGGGTTCAGAACCCAAATCTGGAGCCAAGAAGGGTCACACCAAAGTCATAGCCAGAGACCGGAGTCAAGAGTCCAGCCAGAGTCAACAGCGAGAAACCGGAGGGCAGGGCAGGGCGGGGCAGGGCAGGGGGTACATGCGGGCGGGAATGAGGATGACTTACTGGAGCCCTAGAGACCCCTCATCGGGGGACTCCCTTCCTAGCAATACCAGAAGGACAGCGGGGTGACAAAGATGTCTCTGAGCCTGGGCTCCAAGCCAAGGGGAGCTCCCATCCAGGCTGTGTGCCAGGACCCCGTCCCCCTCCCTGTTCATTTCACACGCACAGACCCCCTGGCCGGAGGGGAGAATAAAGGGCAGAAGCGAAGGTGCCCCTGGGGGAAAGGCTTTAGGCCGGGACCCAGTCCACTTCCCAGATCTACACCCAGGATTGTGTGACCAGGCCCACAGCCCTTCCTCTGCATCTCTGTTCCCACCTGCCAGACGGGGAGGCTCCTCCCCTGCCCCAGGGTGTTCGGGGGGAGTTTCATTCCTGGCTGGGAAGGGCTCAGATACCAGGTGGGTGGATTGGGCCCCGGGTGGGGGATGGTCGGACATTCGCTGCGTCCAGGGTGACAGAGGCCATGGGAGGGTCTGAGCAGTGACGACGGGGGAGGGGCCCCATGTCAGGCCACCCCTCCCAGACTGCAATGGCTATTGAGCACAACCCCTGGCTCTGCGGATGCTCTCACTTCTGGGCCAGCCCCACAGCCTGATTCTTCCCAACCAGTATCTGGCCTGGCCCCAGCCCCAGGGGTCGGGTGGGGCAGGGTGTCCAGAGCGAGGTGCTCGGCCTTGGTTTCTCTCAGTGCTGCGGGGGGCTCTATGGCCGCTCCCCCCAGCCCTTCCCCCCAGGCACAGTGAGACAGAGCAGTACCTGCAGCAGGGGGTCCGAGCTGGTCATGCGAGGGGGGGGTCTTCAGTGCTGCCCCACGGAGCACAGCCCCTGCAGGGCGTCGGGCACCTGGCCCAAGACCCTGATGTTAAACAGCTGGATCTTTATGTAGGCTGCGATGTCCTCCTGTTGCAAGGGAACAAGGATCAATCAGAGACTCCGACACCCACGAGAACGAAGGGTATTAACGGCACCGGGAGCCAGCAACATTTCCTCCCCATGTCTGAGGGACGGATTCCCCCCCCCAACCCCCGAGACAAAATCTTCTCTCTTCTCTAGTGACTTCCATCCCCTCTCCCACCATTGTGGAATGAACTCCTGCCCCCACTCCTCTCAGTCCCCCCGCGAGAACTGTTCTACCTCCCAACCCAGCGGGAATCCAGCTCCGCTCCCCAGAGTCCCCTCAGCCAACCTCGCCCCCTCCAGCCGGGGGCTGGGAGGCTTTGGGCAGTAGTGCCGGGGGGTGAGAGGAAGTGGACACCTTTCCCCAAGGGATCCCCATGTCCTTAACGTGATGCCATGGCCAGTGGCTCTGGTGAATGGGGCACTTATGCAGCCTCTGCTGACTGACTCCTCCAGTTCTCCCAGAGCAGGTGGGGGCTGGGATAACACGATACCAGAGCTCTAGGAACCGGCCTGAGGCCCCGAGGGGGAGGAAAGGCTCACAGAGGTGGCTAGGGGAGTTGGCAGCCCCTAGCATGAGCAATGGCAGTGTGTCGTGCTGATGTGACGCCTGTTAGGAAATAGCCTTGCTGGGGAGCTGGGTCTGCCCTGCTTTGAGCTGCTCAGGGGAGAAGCTGGCACCGACCAATGGCACCTGTCTGGGGTCACCCTCTCCTTGCTCCCTGGTCAGCGCATGGGGATGGGATGGGAGTGATTTTCAATGGCCTGGAGGTGAAAGGCCCTAGGGGTCTCTCCCCAGGTGACCCCTCTTTGGTTACCTCGTCCTCTAGCAGCTGGCCGGCTTCCCCCAGGAAGGAATACGTCAGCACCAGGCCAGCCTGGCTGACGCGGAGGAGGGGGTGGTGAATGGCCAGCAGCCCCGCCTCGAGGAAAGATCTTTTCTGCTCCTCTGTAAACAGCTCGCCAAAGGCCTAAAACCAAAAGAACCAGAGCCCTTACAATGGCCCAGAACCAGGCTCCAAATCCCTCGAGTGTCTCACAAGGTGGAGAAGAGTCCTGGGGCAGCCAACCTTTGGGGTCCCATGGACCAGGAACCCCCATCAGTAGGAGGCTGCAGGCACTGAGGCCTCAAAAAGCTCTTTCTGGAGCAGGATTCACCGCAGGTGCCATGAGATGCTGGGAATGTGTCTGCGCGCTCTGGAACCCAGCTCACACAGACAGCCCAGGACCCCTGCTGCTCCCAGCAGCGATAGCTGCTGCAGCTCACCCGCTAGAGGTTCGCGGTCTTTTAGATCTGCTTCATTCCCACACCTCACCCCACGGACATTCCCAGGAGCCTCACATACTCTGTGGAAATAAGGAGCAGGCTCTTGCCCTGTGTCCATGACACACTCACTGCAGCGGGAGACAGCTCCACACCTGAGCTGCTGCAATGCACCGGCCGAGAGTCCTTACCTCTCCCACCCTGGCCAGGTTTCTATACCCCAGGCGCTCGGGGTCATGGAGCCCATCCCGGCACCACAAGTCTGGGGCCTCGCTGGTGTTGAGCCCTGGGGGAGAAAGACACACCCATTGGGGAGGTTTGGCCTTCTGCTTTCAGTGCCTGTTTCCTTCTGGGTGCACACTGGCCAGGCTCCTCCTGGCATCCGCAGCCCAATGGAATCGCAGGGTCCATGCCAGGCGGGTTAGTACCAGAAGGGGGATTTGTTTCAGCCATCACCGTAATCATGTGACCCTTACGGTCATGGGGTGTCTAATACTGAGAACCCCCCACACCCACTGAAGTCAAGATCTGGCCCTGGCTACCCGACTGGTGACACCCTACAAGCTTTGTGTCCGTCCCCTGTGGTGCCTGCTCCTGCCCCTGCCCTCATGATGGGCTCTTTCCCTCCATGTGTCTCAATAGCTCCGTTCCTGTCCCCTCACGAGCTGGCTGCCCCGTACGGGGGTGGGCTGATTTCCCTGGGCTGGGGGACAGAGCCAAGCTCGGAGATAAAGCAGCCAATTTCCTTGGCACTTTCACACTCATCTCCCTAATTCAGAGAGAGGGGGAGAGAAAGAGTCACCATCTAAGCTGGGGTCGGTCTCAGAGGAGGGGGCTTCTTTCTGTAGGGTCCCACTGCCCAGCAGAGGGAGTCTCGAAGGAGGGGCCTTGTTTCTATTGGGATTCCTCTTCCCCGCTACAGCGGGTCTAAGCAGAGAGGCCTTAGTTCTGGAGGCGTCCCAATGGCCAGCTGGAGCTAGTCTCCCAGAGACTCGTTTCCATGGGGTCCCATTGCCCAGCTGGGTTTCTTACCCCTCTTCCGGAGCAGGAGCCAGTAAAGCCAGTATATCCCAGCCCTGGCTTGCTGACTGATATCACTGGCTGGGTGGGATATCCAGAGACCCAGCTGCAGAACGAATTCGCCTGCCTTGGAGAAGGCGGAGGAGGTCTGGTGGAAGGAGGAGGAGAGAGAATCCATCACCATTCTCCCTTCAGCTCCCCAGCACCCCTGGACCTGAGCTCTGCTCCCACCCCTCTGTAGGAGGCGCTGGGGGAGAGGAGCGAGAGCCCTCTTCCTCTCTGCCCCCAAGGGAGCTCAGAGCAAAGGGAGCAGGGCAAGGGCCCTCGCTGCCTCGCGGCTCCAGAATAACAAGGGCCCTGAGGCCAGGCACGACCCTGCCAGCCAGCGGCCTATGGAACGCAGTCCCTTACGGACCCGGGGGGACCAATTAGCCAGGGGATGAGGAACTTGACTCTGCAGGACGCTGGGGTCAGAGGTCACTTACGTCAAATCCAGGCAGGGAGATGGCACTCTGGAGCAGGGCCGCGCTGGTCTGGACGGCCCTGGCTCTCTCCTGGGGGTTGTTTGCCAGGAGAGAGCGATGGACGTGCTGCAGGAGAAGGAGGCAGGGGAGGGTCAGCGGGCAGGCGTACATGCTTTACAAACCAGCCTCTCCCCCTCCCCAAGGGGCTGAGACTTTGTGCTCAGGGTGGAGTAGCCGAGCCCTGGTGGCAGAGCTTGAAAAGGGGGTTCAGTCTCTCAGGCCCCAGCCAGGCCTGGTGCTCACTGTTAGTGCTTAATGCAACCGTGCAGAGCTCTGGCTGACAGTCCCAGCTCCTTCCCCCTGCACTGGCAGCTCTGGGAACGTGTGGCCGGCTGGGTCCAAGCTGGGAGGACACAATGGAAAGTGGCTCTTCTAGTCTCTCCTTTGCTGCCCTCCCACAGGGCTCAGGGGCAATTCCACCCCAGACCGTCCATTCTACTCACCTCCAGGAGGTGCTGCAGCTTCTCCATGGTGGGGGTCTCTGTTAGCTGGCCCCTGAGGATGGTGTCCAGGCTCCGCGAATAGCGGTTGTGCAGAGCCTGCAAGAAGAGGGAGCACCCGTCAGTCATGGGACATGGGGCTACATCAGTCAGAGGACAATGAGGAGGATTCTCCAGGAGCCCTGGCAAGACTCAAGAGGCACATCCTGGCCTCTCCCATTCACATCACTCCAGGGACACTTCGCAAGAGTTCATGGCCGGATGCCTGCTGCCTCGTCAATCCTTGCTCTTCGCAGTTCTCTGTGCAGGGCCTGGTACCCAGCAGAGTATGGACCAGCCAAACTGCAATGGGTGGGAGGTAGGATCCCCGGGAGAGTCCAGGCAGGAGATCAGAGAATGAGGAGAGGAGGGAAGGCTGGGATCAGCCACGGAGGGGTAACGCAATCCCCTCTGAACCCCTGATCCATGAACAGCACGTCAGGATCAAGGCACATGCCCTGAACCCCACACCCAAACCAGCTCCAGGGCTCAGGACCTCCATGGGGTTGGACAGGGAAAGCCGCCCCCGCCCTGCGCCGACAGGGGGTGGAACTGGGACAGTGTCGGCGAGGACCTTGGCCTGTGTGGGACACAGGTCCCCACTTTGGGGTGCCAGATAACAGAGGAGATGTGTCCCCCATTGGGGGTGAGGGATTCTCTGGTGCAAGACCCCCTGCCTGGGTGGGGATGGAACAAGGAGCAGGACAGACTGGGTGGCAGCGCAGCTGGGGGATTTTTGTACCTCAGCTCTGCCCTGCAGGTGCTGCTGGATCACCAGGACGATGTCTTCCTCAGGGCAGAAATCCTGCTCCTCCTCCTCCTCTTCCTCCTCCTCTTCCTCCTCCTCAGGCCACGACACCTGGGCACTGGGGGTGTCTGCACCAGGGAGGGAAGGAGAAAGTTTAATCCCTTCTGCTGCTGGGGGGATGCAGTGGACAGAGAAGGCTCCATGTTTCCCCTTTCTCTGTAAGGAGCCCCATGGCGGCGAGGGCCCCACCCTGCCCCTCCCAGAGACGCCCTCAGCCCCATCAGCCTCAGGGCCCCGTGGCAGTCAGCCCCCCCCCCAACATGATCAGGGGAGGCTGGAGCTCCCCGACTCCACCCAGCATCCGCTGCTATGGGGCGTGGCTGTGCCACCCCCACTGGTGTCAGTGGGGCTCACGTGGGTCAGTGCCGGCGCCTTGGCGAGCCCATGGGCACAGGGTGTTACTGGTCCCCCACCGCCCCAGTCCTCCTCCCTTTCCCCTGGGTCTCTCCTCACCTCCAAAGAGGGAGCCTAGCAACACGGGGCTGCCAGACCCCATGGAGGAGCTGCTGGCCCCACAGGAGAATGCGGAGCTGCTGGTGTCGGTCGCGCCGCAGTCCCTGAACTCCTGCTCTGGGCTGGCAGGAGGCTCCTCTATGGCCAGGGTGGGGCTGGCAGGAGGCTCCTTCATGGCCAGGGTGGGGCTGGCAGGAGGCTCCTCCGTTGCTAGGGTGGGGCTTGCAGGAGGCTCCTCCGTTGCTAGGGTGGGGCTGGCAGGAGGCTCCTCTGGGGCCAGGGTGGTGCTGGCGGGAGGCTCCTCCGGAGGCAGGGTGGTGCTGGCGGGAGGCTCCTCTCTGGCCAGGGTGGGGCTGGCTGGAGGCTCCTCCGGGGCCAGGGTGGTGCTGGCGGGAGGCTCCTCCGGAGGCAGGATGGGCTGGGGATGGTGCTGGCGGGAGGCTCCTCCGGGGCCAGGCTGGGCCGGCGCAGGGCCCCTCAGCTGCCATGGAGGTTGGCGGCTCCTGCTGGGCCCTGGGGCGCAGCTCCTGGCTCCTTGGCTTCCTGCAAAGGAAGCCCCAGAGCTGCCGCCCCCGGCTCCTGCCCTCCCCTGGCTCTCTCCTCCACGGCTGAACCTGGGGCCACCTCCGTTTCGGCCCAGAAGGTGCCTCTGGTTCAGCTAGAGGAGCTGCTGTCTTCCGCCTCCTCCAGCAGGCGAAGCAGCTCCTCCCTTTCCCCTGGCCACGAGCCTCTTCCCCGCCCGCGGGGACAGAGGGGCCGCTCTCCGCCTGCGCAGGCTGGCTGATGTTTGCTGGCTGTGGAGCCACCTGCCCGGCCTTCTTCCTGAGCATCTGCCGGATTCGCTCCATCCTGGAAGTGAGTGGGGAGCAGCCATGAGTCTGGCTTCAAGGCAGCCTCTCATTAACGAGCCTGCCTGCTCCCCTGCCCACCTCCCCTCCGCTGAGGCAATTTCTCCTCCCGAGACATCCCACCCCAGGGCACAGGAACCCTCAACCTGGGGCACAAACCCTGACAAGGGACGGGCTGGGAGCCCCAGTGGTGGGATATTCCCACCACACGGGGCAGATGGCTCTGGAGAACTCCACTTACTTACTCTAGATCAGATGGAGCAGGATGGCAGATGCTGAGGGTTACTCCTCCCTTCACCCTCCTCGACCTCCGCACCCAGGTGGCCGGCAACGGGTGCCGCTCAATGCCCTGCCAGCAGGGCAAGGGGTAGCAACCAGCAATCGAAACTGGCTGTGAAAACAATACAATGCCACTAGCGGAACGCTCCTGGGACACTCCATAGCTGTACCCGGGGCCACCTCCATTTGGGCCCAGAAGGTGCCTCAGGGTCAGCTAGGGGAGCTGGGGTCTTCCTCCTCCTCCAGAAAGCCAGAGCTGGCAGTGCCAGCAGGACTCGATTCCCAGTCTCCCTGGCTCCGAGTGGGACCTGTTGTAGTGACTGACGGATTTGCTCCTTGTCCCCCATCCAAAGCCAATAACACATCTCTGGGTTGGCAGTCATGAGTTAGACCTTCTCAGCACCCCTCTGTCTCCCGCAGCCCTCAGCGGTTCCTTGGATTGCGGTGGCTTGGACGGTAACAGGAGTGGCTATTGTTACTGGCTCACTGGGTGGTTCTAGCCAATGAGGGTCTCAGTCTAGCCTCAGAGGCCCACACCCCCAGACACTACAGGTCAGGGAGGATTGATTTCATTCCAAATGTTTTGTAGTTGTATTTTTGAGTTATTTTCCTAATGAGGGATTGATTCTCATGAAATTCTTAGTGGTGGCCGATGACAGAACACAGAGCAATGGTCTCAAGTTGCAGTGTGGAAGGCTTAGCTTGGCTATTAGGAAACACTAGTTCACTAGGAGGGTGGTGAAGCCCTGGAATGGGTTCCCTAGGGAGGTGGTGGAATCTCCATCCTTACAAGTTTTTAAAGGTCAGCTTGACAAAGCCCTGGCTGGGATGATGAAGTTGGGGTTGGTCCTGCCTGCAGCAGGGGGGTTGGGCTAGATACCTCCTGAGGTCTGTTCCAGCCCTAGTCTTCTATGATGCTAGGAATAGGGATCTAGTCAAACATGTTGACTTGCTGGTTTTGCAGGATACATACAAACAAAAAGGTTGACTGAACCATTTGTTTTCATTTCAAACAAACTGAGGTAAAGAAGTATCTCTAGTTCGTGCACTGAACTGATTGTTCCTGCTCATAACGTCCTTCCAGATTTTAGAAGTAGTAGCTCACACCTCCTCCTCTCTAGCCTTTATTCATATTTTACAAGGGGAAAAGAAGCCTTCATCCTTTTCCAACTCCCAATCAGTTTCTTACATTTGAATGAAGTAGCTGCATCAACTGGAATGAAGAAAATATTCTTTCTGCACCCGCAGAAGAGGCTAGTGCTGCCAAAATCTGGCTGAGTGTTTCAATCATTTCTGGACCCCCAGGTGCTTAGGCAATGACTTCCAACAGTTCAGTGCTTTGACTTCCTCTGACACTTGGCAGCAAACATGGACTTCTTCATATATGTAGTTATTTAAATTACTTTAATAGGCTGGAGCAACTAGAGGCCTTAACATCACTTGTCATCATTTCAAATTTTATACTGGATAAGTTTAAAAAAAAACTTTTTCAATATAAATTTAAAAAACCCAGTTTAAATAAAAATAACAGCTCTTGGGGGGGGCGGGGGCTGGGTTGTGAAAAAGCCACTGATTGGTCTTGCCCTTGATTTTAGAAGAACTATTTCATCTGAGAGAATCAGAAACTGCTTGTATTCTAGTCAAGGAGAGGAGGCAGCAAAATTCATCCTAGCAGTAATTTGTTGGGCCTTATTTGCTCAGTCTCAAACAAACAAGTGTGCAAAACTCTAGCTAGTCTCTTTTATGGAGGCCCAGCTAAGAGGTGGTGGGAGGGGCAGGAATGCTGTCTCCGTCCCGGATCCAGTAGCAATTGCACAGGATATTGCCACAAAACCTACATTTTACTGCCAAACTCTCTCAGCCAGTCCTCTCCTGCGCTTCCTGGTTTCTAAGTTTCAAATCCACAAAACCTTCCCCTTGACAGTCACTGCCCAGGTGGTGCAGCAGGCAGAGGAACCTGAGCAGTAACATTGTGACACCAGAGGGAACTCAGCCACCTGTCGCTCCCTGACTCCACTAACCCGGAGCATAAACCCGAAGCCTGAGCCCTGCCTTGGGCATCGCTCCCGCGGAAACCTGCAGGTTCCTTTACTGACTTATGCAAATCACCTGTGGAGAGTTAGCACTGACTGGCTGAATTCGCTCTCAAGTCACAATGCCCTTCAGCTTACAGCACGAATGGAAGGGGCACAGGGTGGAAATCAGGCTTTTCTGGTGGCCCGTTTTCCAACTGAGAAGAAGGGACAAGAGGGAAGGAGGAAGAGGGAAGCAAAATGGCCACATTCCAAACGCCCCCAGCGAGTCACAGGTTAATTCCAAGCCCAGAGGAAACCACTGTCGTCTGACTTTCTCTTTCACTTCGGCCATAGAATGTGCCTCAAAATAATTCCCATAGGAATTAGAGCAGGTTTTTTAGTAAAACACCCAAGCTTGATTTTAAAAGAGGCCAGTTGTGGAAAATCCAGCACAACCCTCAGTGAATTGCTCCAAACTCTGAGGTAAAAATGCTCCTCGCCTTCTTTCCAGTGTGTATTGGTCTAGCTTCAACTTCCAGCCATTGTCTGCTCATAACCTTTCTCTGGTAAAGCGAAGATGGAGGCTTGCTGCAGCAAGGCTACAGGGCTCTGCGAGGTTCCCCCTGCCCTGCATCCCTGTCCTGCCTGGCTGTTGGCAAGGGAGCTCTGTGAGGTCACAGATGTCTCACTCATAGAATCATAGACTATCAGGGTTGGAAGGGACCTCAGGAGGTATCTAGTCCAACCCCCTGCTCAAAGCAGGACCAATTCCCAACTAATCTTTGCTCAATGGGCTGAGTTCCTGCGAAAAGCTTTTGTGAAGTCACTGCCACACCCACCTTTCCCTGGCAGGCCTGACCTCTGCCCCTGGCCAGCCCAGCTGGATGTTTGAGCTGCACCCCGGATCACCCCACTTGCTCATTATTGATTCTGGGGAGCAAGCAGGCTACCCAGTAAAACAGCAGAGTCTGTTCCGCACCCCACACTGAGCTTTTCATAGAGGCATCGGTTGTGAAACAATTCAGTCTCCTAATCTGGCCTCTATTTCACGGGCTATGAAATTTCACACTCTTAGCACCCTATTGAGCCCAATTGCTTGTAATTCACTAAAAGGCACCTTCCCAACCAGTTATGATGGTAGGACACCAGGAAACAGAGACTCCACCTCTCCCCTGGGTAATTTCTTCCAGTGGCTAGTCTCCCTCACTGTCATCATTACATTGGAAATTGACAACCTCTGATAAGGGCCCAATTTATGACAATCTTTTAAATAATTTAAATAGAAGAGAAAAAATAACATTCAGTAGAACATGTTCACTGCCAAGCTTTTCAGCCAGTCACACACTGATGCGATAGCTAAGGCCCCGGAAGCAAAGTTGGCTGAAATGCTAACCCAGCTTTGGGCAGCAGTAGCTTCCTTGAAAGGTGCAGAAAATATTGTCTTCCTTTCAGTTTATTCAAATCGTTCAGTTCAATCGACTAGTTTGTTGAAATTCAAGAAAGCCATTGGGAATTCACAAAACAGGCAAACTTGTTTTCCTCCCTCAATCTAGGGATGAACACTAGGGGATAGAGCTACTGGTTCATCAATCTAGAAACTCGTGGAGACAAGAATGTATCATTTCAGTTCACGAACCACACATCAAATTGCCTTTGTTTAAGAAATCTGTCAGTTTGAAATGCAAAACATTTTGATACAACTTCTTTCTTATGCTTCTCTTTCTAGCTCTGGCATGGCCTTGCTGTGTGACCAAAGAGAGGTCACTTCTTTTCTCTTTCCCTCGGTATCATGGGGGATGGAGAAAGTTCTCTCAGTCCTAGCAGGAGAGAGATTTGAGCAAGTCAGGCGCGTTAGGGCCCTTGTGCTCTAAAGGACAATGGGCGATTGTTGTTTGGGGCAAGAATCCCGACGGATTTGTTACTTGTCCCCCAACCAAAGCCAATAACACATCTCTGTATTTTCAGTCATGAGTTAGACATTCTGTCTCCCGCAGCCCTCAGCTGTTCCTTGGATTAGGGAGGCTTGGATGCTAAGAGAACTGGAATTATTTTAACGGCTTCTTGGGTGTTACTAGCCCATGAGGGTCTCAGTCTGGCCCCCAAGGCCCACACTCCCAGACACTAGAGATCAGGAGGGGTTGATTTCACTCAAAGTGTTTTGTATTTGCGTTTTTGAATTATTTTCCTAATGAAAGATTGATTCTCATGAAATCTTAGAGCTGGCAGATGACAGAACAAGTTGCAGGGTGGAAGGCTCGGATATTAGCAAAAACTTTTTCCCTAAGAGGGTGGTGATGCCTTTGAGTCTACTAGGATAGAGTCCCCTATCTTGTACTTAGAGCCTATATTTTTTCTTACCTTCTACACAGATGACAACGTCTTGGAAACAAATACACACAGATATGAGAAACACACGCAGAGAAAATCTCCTCTACAGCAAATGACTCTTGGTCCTCGGCGAGAGACCGCGAGCTGGAGGCTTGCTGCAGCCAGGCTACAGGGCTCTCCGAGGTTCCCCCTGCCCCGCACCCCTGTCCTGCCCGGCCGTTGGCAAGGGAGCTCTGTGAGGTCACAGACGCCTCATCATCTTTGCCCAATAGGCTGAGTTCCTGCCAAAGGCCTTTGTGACGTCACTGCCACACCCACCTTTCCCTGGCAGGCCTGATGTCTGCCCCTGGCCAGCCCAGCTGGATGTTTGAGCTGCACCCCGGATCACCCCACTTGCTCATTATTGATTCTGGGGAGCAAGCAGGCCACCCAGTAAAACAGCAGAGTCTGTTCCGCACCCCACACTGAGCTTTTCATAGAAGTTATGAAACAATTCAATCTCCTAATCTGGCCTCTATTTCACAGGCTATGACATTTCACACACTTTGCACCATGTGAAGCCCAATTGCTTGTAAGTCACTAAAAGGCACCTTCCCAACCAGTTATGATGGTAGGACACCGGGAAACAGAGACTCCACCTCTCCCCTGGGTAATTTGTTCCAGTGGCTAGTCTCCCTCACTGTCAGAAATGTGGGCCTACGTCTCCTTTGAATTTCTCTGGCTTCAGCTGGCAGCTCTTGGTTCTTGTTGTGCCTTTTTTGGCTAGATGAAATTAGCCCTGCCCCGTGAAATCAGATCTCCCCGTCCTGCTGGGAGCCCCCCAACCAGGAGAACCCAGTAGGGGCCTCCTAGCTGTTTCTCTGCCCGGCTGGGGACAGGACTTCCTCTCCGTGGGGATATCAGACGCACCTGCAGAGGCAATGCAGAAGTGAATGTGCTGCATCAGCCCAGCATTGGGCTCAGGGCTTTGGCCTTGGCAGCTTCTGCTCCAGTCACGTCTCTGGCTGCCCGGACTCAGAGCTTCTGGCCCCCTGTGGCTGCAGCCAGTGCTGGGGCACCGGGCTCAGGACTTTCATGCCCCTCCCCACTCCCGCTGGTGCTCTGGGTGCCTGGGCTCGGGGCTTCTGCCCGGCCTCTGCAGCGGGGGCTCTGGGCTTCCCTTGCAGGTCCTTCTGGGGCTCAGGGGTCCATTTCTCTGGATGCCCCAAAAATGGTAGGAGCCGAGGTGCTCCCAAGTAGTAGGTAGGAGCCGAGGTGCTGCCAACAGCAGGGCCCCACCTGCACATCTGGGAACCTCCTCTAGCTTCAGAAAGGTTGCTGGCTGCTGCCCTTGGAGCCCAGGTCTGAAGGCAGCACACAAGTGAGGGTGGCAATGCTGTGACCCCCCCACAACAACCTCTGAACTCCCCCGTTCTCTCAGCTTGGTCGGGACCCCCATGGTTACAATACCAGGAAATGTCAGGTGGAAACATCTGAAATGGTGACATTGGTCAAGTTCAAGGCCAGAGGGTTTGTAAACTAGTCAAAGTGAGCCCTGAATGTGGTAGGGACCTGGCTATTATGGAGGCCCGAGCAGGTTTGCACTCCCAATTCTCCTGAAAGGCCATGGAGAATTCCTGCTGCCTGAGAAACTTCCCAGAATAAGCTACCAGGACTGGGGGGAAACGAAGGAAACCAACCAAAGCCTGAGCTAGGATGGAGAGCATTGATCCAAGCCGTGTTTGAACCCCTCCACCCCCACCCGCCTGCCCGCGGTGAAACGGACAGAGGGGCACTGATTTCGAGTTGTGAACTTGCTACCGACCGTGGGCTTCAGCACAAGCCGTACAGCCCATACTCTGAACTCTTGGATAAACAGCAAAGCTGCTTTTCCGAAACCTTTCCCCCCAGTGCCCTGCATCCACTTGGGATTGTGCCCAGCAAAGGCTGGTGGAGGGGAGGGGAAGGGAGAGGAGGCCATGCAAAGGTTGTGGCATCTGCACAACCCCCCAGACACACACAGCAATGCAGGGCGTAATATCCAGGACAGTAAATTATTTGGCCATAACCTACAAAATCCTCAGTGTTGAAAGTCCAGTTTCTCTGGAAAACAATGGGAGGGAGGGGTTAGAGAGCTGCAGTAACACCTGGACTTCCAGTCTCTGGCCAGGCACATCCCCCTCTCCAGAGTTTTCACTGCTATCGTCTCCAAACTGGCCCTCCTGATCTGATGTGAGGTCACATCCTGGCCTTTAGGGCCATTGGCAGGATCTTCCCTGTTCCCAGCTGCAGCATCACCCTCGTTGTCCTGCCTGATAAGGATCCCGCCAGGGCTCAGCTAAATGGCATGTGGCAGGACAGGCTCTTTGCTGGGGGCCTTGGCAGCGCTCAATCGAGATCTGAATCGGACGGGCACGGGCAGGTGCATTTCCTGACTTTTTACTGGAGTCCTGGACCCTCTCATGCTGCTGCTGCAAATGTTCCTTCTCGCTCAGCACTGAGCAGCAGAATGCTCCTTGCCCTTTGGCTGTGCGACACAGATGTCTAGTCCTGCTGCTCTGAAAGAAACCATCTTCACAGCTCTAATCCTGGCAGATATTGATTAAAATCTTGCCATGCTCCTCTAAGTGTATTTGTGATTGGACGTGCTGCTTGCTAGGGGGGATTTTCAGATACATGAACTGCATGAAACAGAGGGAAAGACAAAAGGAAGCATCAACATGTCTAAGAACTTGAACAATATTTGAAGACCATATATTGGTGTCTAACGACCTCCTGCTGCCAGGAAATGCAACTGGTATTTTAACAACACACTCACTCCGCTTGTGCCTGACCTGTGATTCAGAGCTTTGAGGAATTCTGTCCCCTGGTGTTGGCAGAACAAATAAACCCCACCTCCCATTACACAATTCATTTGAGTTCAAGAGAGAGATCTCTATCTTACAACAAGCTTTAACATTACGGGGCAAAGACTAAGATGAGAGGGCAATTTTTCTTGCAGTTCTAATACCTGAGGAAAACTCCGAAAACCATTCTGTTGACCAAGAGAAAAGATTGTTTTTCTGTTCTCAAAGTGCTGATGCTTTTGACCCCAAAATGTTGTCTTCATTTTCTCTCACAAAATAACTTGCAGTGAAATGGGACCAACTGCCTAAACTATCCTGCACGCTGCATGTCAGAGTTTGGGAATATCAGGACAGATCATCACCTGGCGTCAGTTGTCACGGATCCATCAGCATCAGCAGAGCTACGGTGATTTATACCAACCGCGTGTCTGGTCCATTGTGCTGTAATGAATTAAAAGATTTCACACGCTGTGCATATGAAGATGAAAATGTAGGGTGGAAGGGACCTCATATAGTCAAGTCAGGCTCCGCATGCTGGGGCAAGACCCCTTGGTTTCAAAGAATCTTGTTTAATGTAGGGTTTTGTTTTTTTCCTAAAAATGTGCTTCATTTATTTGAATATCAAACATTTTCATTTAAAATTTCCCAGAGTAAGTTTTGTGCTGGTGAAATATTCCCAGTCGACAGCCCTGGAGAGAGAAGATTGTGAAAAAAGACAGTACAGTATGGAATGGGCTTCCCCAGTGCACCATTCTCTGCCCCCATAGAAGGTCTCATGGGTTCGGGGTGGATACACACCAACAATGGAATGAAATCTCTCTTGCATAGTTGAGTTTTCTTCTTAGTTTGAAGCGGGAGAAGGAACAGGAACATCTGGACGCACCTAGCTTCCAAGGGAATCATCTTTCTTGATGCTGTTTGACGTGCAATTCATTGTGGCCCATTAGGTGGAGATTCTCTAGGAAGTTGCTTTATGACTCTGCTAATGAACTATCTTCTGAGAAGGACAGACTGGTCCTGCCACTGTCTCTACTCACTCACGGTAAATTATAGAGATTTGTAGCCGTAGATTGTACAGAATGATAAGATACTGCATGTGAGCACGGCAGAGAGAGGGAGATGTTTTACTTGGTATTCATTAGGGTCCTTTTCTTTGGAGGTGGAAGCTTTTCCAAACTCACTTGCTGCCTCTGTTTCCCCACTGCAGAACTCCAGTTTTAGGCTGTGCAAGAAGCCAGAGCAGGCATAAGGGTCTCACCCATAGTTTTAATTCAGCTCCCGCTGCTTAACTTTGCTCTTCATTCATATCTCCTCAGTTAATATACAGTGAACCAGTGTGAACATAATCTTACTGATTTCAACAAGAATGCTGGTTATTGAACTTATCAGAGTTTATTCCTAGTTTGTGGTTTTAATTGACTTCTTATACATAGCATAGCTCCTGCTTTAATTATGAAAAGGTGATAGACAGGTAGACACTAGACAGACGGATGTTTTTCTATGGGGATAGATAGACAGAGACATGGTTATGTCTGGGGTTAGATAGACAGAAACACGTCATTAGACACACACAGGAGAAAGGAAGGATGGTCCAGAGGTTATGGCACTCATCTAAGACTTGAGGGGTCTGAGTTTAAATTCCGCCTCCACTGCAGGCTTCCTTTGTGATCTTGAGCAAATCACTTAGGGCCAGATTTTTTAAAGGGATTTCAGTTCCTAATTCCCATTGAAACCAATGGGATGTATGTGGCCTAAATACTTTTTAAAAACCTGGGGTTAGTCTCCCTCTGCCTCTGTTTGCCACTTGTAATATGGAGGTAAGAGAAGGAGCGTTGTAAGCAAGACACAAGAAGTGATTCTTCTGCCCTACTCCGCACTGATTAGGCCTCAGCTGGAGTCTTGTGTCCAGTTCTGGGCACCACTTTTCAGGAAAGATGTGGCCCAATTGCAGAGAGTCCAGATAAGAGCGACAAAAACGCGAGTGCCGTGTCTCCATGTGGCTCGCAGAAGCAGCAGCACATCCCCAATCCGGCTTCTATGCATAGGGAAAGCCAGGAGGCTCCACACGCTGCCTGTGTCCTAAGCACCGCCCCTGCAGCTCCCATTGGCTGGGAACCACAGCCAATGGGAGCTCCAGGGGCAGCGCCTGCAGACAGGGCAGTTTGCCCACCCCTGGGCTAAGGGCACACAGTGTTCGCAGTTGCATGGCCCATGATGCTAACCCCCATCACTCCCTGGTTAAATCTTCAAACAAGCCCCTTCGTGCTTCCTCCCATTCTGCCCCCACACTCGGGAGGAGCTCCCTGTAAATGTCAGCAAAACGACCTCCTCATCCCAGGGACTGTTTGACTCTTTAATTATTCCCTGTCCAGCAGGCTTGCCATCTCCTTATGAACTTGCTGTTGCTCCTGGTTACCCCGGGGTCTACAACCGCCCGAACGCCCACAACGATTGGATCCAGGAGAACGTGCCTGGTGTGACTTTCAAGGTGGTGAACTTCACTACCACTGTCAGTCCGAATGGTGCCAGTCTGTCTGCCACCGTTCCCAGGGTCCTCCTCCTTGTTGTGCTTCTGCGACTGGTCATCTGAACCCCGTCCCCCCGCCTCCTAGACTGGCTCCCCATCACACCCCAGTTCTTCCTCATCTTTGGTGCAGACAGACCATGTGTGCAGTGACACTAGACCCCAGGATTCACACCCTACACACGACTGTAACAATCTTTGTGCAAAATACGCATTGTGAGGTATCATTTGAAAACTGATAACTCTCTGACCATTCATATCCCTGTGTGATATATGTACGCGATGGGTGCTAAGAATTATGGTCATACACTGGAATGGTCACTAAAATGAGTTCAAACTCCATATGCCGGGGGAGTTGTTAAACAGATCGATCCTAAGTGAAGGACTGTGTGTTTAACTCAGTTTACATTCAAGCCGCACACAGACCCATCAAAGCTCACACTGAGAAGCGGGGGAGAAGGCAGCCTGGTGTCTACACCCAGCAGGAGAGAGAAGCTCTTTTGGGTTTTATTTTTCAGAAGGGTCCATTGCAAAGATTTACTGGTCTGAACTTCATGTGATAATCAACTGAATCAACTGATTGGATACAATAGTGCTGTGTTATACGAGAGTACGGGGTGAGGTTTTTCTGAAAACAAATGACCCCCCGGTGCTTAATATCACTGTGAAATGTCTGTATAAACACTATATGAGGAAATGTGGATACTTTATGATATGCTTTAAAGTCTGCAGCCAAACAGGGAGACACAGGTTCTCTTACAGACTGTGGGGGAGGGGGGTGCTAGGTACCTGTCTCCTATACAAATTAAGCCTGGTGGGATGAAAACAAGGGTAGCCCCTTTTACACACAGGGGGATGGGAAGCCGCAGGCAGGAAGAACAGCCTGAAGCCATCCTGCCTCTTGAAACAAGCTCGTTGACCTTTGGGAGATATAAGCCAGGAGAGAAACCGCCTTTGGCCTCCTTCACTAGACAGACCCAAAGGAACAGAGCTCTTGCAAGCTGAGGAAGTTGTGTCCTTCAACCAAGGGGTGTGGGTTCGGGCTGAAGTTTCTGGAACTGAACATAGATGAGAAAGCTGCTTAGGCAAAGATCTTTCCCCTAGGCAGACAAGGGAAGCCAGCCCCTTGTGCCTCCGTGGAAGGTCCTGCCTGAGGGAAAGCAAGCAGGACTGGCTGCTTGTGGTTGCTACACACCAAAGACTACAAAAGATTCAGGTTGCTCCCAGTCCTAAGAGACCAGTTACTTGTCCAGATCAATTTGTACCTCAGACTTCACGCCAAAGACACTCCTTGCGGCCAGCCCTGTCATGAACTAACTAAGGATGTATTAACTAGGCAGAAGCAATGAGAGTTATTTACCGGCTAAAGCAGGCAAAGCTAGACACAGATGAGTTACAGTCCATGGTTCCAGCAGGTGGCAGAGTTGTAGTAATCTCTCAGCACTGACTGTCTTTTAGGACTAACGCAGGGTGAACCTGGGGCTCTCGGCTTCTGTTTCCTAGCTCCAGCCCTGTCACAGTCCAACCAGCAAAAAGAGAGCACTGTTACAGTTATAAAGCCAAACGTACATATCGCCTTATACCACGGGAAACAGACGTTTCACATGAAATGAATGCATGCAGCAGCCTAGACACATTCCATAGACTCTGAGCCAGTGGTCCCCGAACTGTGAGGTGTGCCCCCCCGGGGGGGGGGAACAGAGGAACATCCAGGGGGGTACCGGGGGTCTGGGCCAGCCCCCTGGGGGTGCATAGGGAGTGCCACCCAGATCCACTCTCTTCCGCTCTAGCCTAGGGTCCAGTCCCAGCCACCTGGACACTGAAAGTCCGGTTACCCGCAGTAACCAGCCTCCGCGCCGGGGGGATGGAGGCCTGGAGGAGCACTGAAGGGCAGCTCTGGTGAGAGACGTACCGGCAGCTCCCCCGTCCCGTCCCGGGCGCGGCTCCCCATCCCCCGTCCTGCCCCATCACACACCCCACACGGCCTGACATCAGCATCACAATGTGAAGGCCGGCTGTGGTTGGTGTGTTGGGGAGGGGTCCGCGGTCCCACAGTCCAGACTGAACCCCGGGGACTAAGTCACAGACGGTCACGATTGTCTTTCCATGTTTCACGCCCTCCCACCCCTTCCCTCCCCCCGGGGGGGCTCTACTCTCCGACTCCTCTCCCCAGCCCTGTATCTCGCCAAGGAAGGAAGGAAGCAGCACGTGGCGTGGTCCCGTCCCTCACCCTCCAACAGGGGCAGCGCCAGCCGCAACACGGCCAGTGGGGACCCAGATGCCTCCTCATGCTGCTGTCCAAGGAGCAGCCTCCCCAGATGCTCTCGGCAGGGGACCGGCTCAGCGCAGCTCCCAGCCTGGCGATGCCCAAGCACTGCCTGGGAATAAAGGGAACAGGCCGGCATTTATATAAATTGCCTCACTGGCTGGGCCTTAAAACACCAGAAATGGTGAGATTTGCTGCTCCTCACCCCCCAGGCCATGAGATAAGTGCAGTCAAATTCCTTTAAAATGCCCTGTTATCTCGGTCCCTCGATGGCCCCTCACACACCTGTCTCTGTTCCCCAGCCCCAAGTCTGCTGGGAATCAAGTGATTTCGGGGAAAGCAGAACCGACAGGGGTCCAAGCTGATGCCCAGGGCATGTGGGCGGTGACTGAATGGCTCTGTCGCGAGGCCAAGGACTGGGGTCTGATGGTGACGGCCTGTAACAAGGATTAATTAGATCCACCGTGGCAACCCTAACGACGTCCAAAACGCCCCAGTAACGGGCACCCTCTGATCAAGCCAGTCTCCTGGTGCCCATGTGGGCGGTAGAAGAGGGGCTTGTTCTGCTACAGCTGAAACCCCGTCCCAAGAGACACAGGCCCTTGTTGTCCCTTTTCGACCTGAGCAGCGAGTCAAAGCTCGGGGCCAAGGAGAGAGACAGCGACACGGCTGGAGGCTGCTCTTCTCTTTGCTGCTGTCTGGTTATTTACAAGAAACGTACGAAGTCCTGCTTCTCCAAACCCAGGAGAACCGAGAACGGAAGGAGTTCTCTTAGCTTTTCTTAGCCAGATCTGGGTGTAGGGTTGCCAACTTTCTAATTCCAAAAGTGGTAGGTTATGGAAATGAAAATATATTTTGATTTCATAAATGCCAATATTGTAATTTTACGTGTGGAATTAGGACCACACATTATCACAGCTGCAATGAGTCCATTCAAGGCCCACTCCTGAAGCCCAAATACAGATCCATAGAGCAGAACCACATGCGCCTGTCCAGAGACCTATATACATAAATCTGTAGAAACTGACTCCCACGCTTACGTGCAGATACACACGTGTATTCACGTGTACACATCTTGTTACCTCAATTTCACTAGAAACCAACCCAGGGTTACACTAATATTGATTTTATTAAACGCCTTCCTCTGCAGCATGGGGCACAGGTCACTTGCTGGAGGATTCTCTGCACCTTGAAGTCTTTAAGCCACAATTTGAGGACTTCAATAACTCAGACATAGGTTGGGGATTTGTTACAGGAGTGGGTGGGTGAGATTCTGTGGCCTGCATTGTGCAGGAGGTCAGACTAGATGATCATAATGGCCCCTTCTGCCCTTAACGTCTATGATTTTATGATCAAACAGAAAAAGGTTGACGCTTGTTCATGGACGTGCACATTCACCTCATTCATACCCTCCTGCACCCACACAGGCAGAGAGTTACTGGAGACAGCAGAGGAAGCCAGGAAGCCAAAGCATAGTAGATCTGGTGTGTCCGCTAACCACTAGCCCCCACTCCCCTCCCAGAACCAGGGATGGAACCCCGGATCCCTGATTCTGTTCCTGGCTGGTCTCGATTCGCCTCAGCACCTGTGCAGGGAACAGAACTAGGGCTGCAATGCAGCCTCGCTCACTGTCCCATTGCTCCTCCCATAGTCTCCACCCCAAGCCACAGGTGGCTGCCAGGCATCAGTAGGTTTCAGAGTGACACCAGCATGAGATGAAGGGGGGCTGCTCCAAGCTCTCTCAGGGCCACACCTGTTTTTTCCACTCAGCCAAGCCCACAGGAGCTCTGGGTCAGGACAGCCCCACGCAGCCTCCAGCGAGCGGAGCAGTCAGCCCCTAGCTTTGAGGCAGCGGGTTATAAGCCCAGCTGGAGGCACTGCATTGGAGTGGGGGCTGATTTTGGCCAGCCCCCAGCTGCGGGTGTTGGTGCTGAGGAAGCCACCGCATCTCTGAGCCCGTTATCGCTGATCCCACGGCTCTCTGGCACGGAGCCCAGCGTTTTCCTGCTTAAATCTCTGATTTACAGGAAAGCGAAAGCAAAAGCTCCCGGACCCTCATTTCCCCATTGTGAGAGCTGCCTATTTGCAGCTCAGCCGGCGGCAGGATGCTCCTGGCCAGTGCTCTGGGCTCAGGATCCCCTCAGCTGGCCCCTTCTTCTGCACCCCCCTGACCCCTGCTCCTCACCACTTCCAGGGACCTGCTCACGCAGCCCGTTTCCAGCTGGCCATGGGCACCGGACAGACGGCTCGGCCCGGTTACCTCCCGAGAAAACCTGGGCAGGTGGCCACCCGCCTGGGGATGGTCTCACAGAGCAGGCCCGAGTCACAGCCCTGATTTCTCCTCCCCCGAGAACGGCCCAGCAAGGACCAGATCTCAGCTAAGCCACGCTGGCCAAAATGGGTCAATGGTGCACGAGCATCCTGGCAGCTTTTGCAATGGGGGCGGAGGGGGGCAGACAAGGGTCCATGAGCTTCTGCTTTTGCTTTCCTGTAAATCAGAGATTTAATGAGGAAAACGCTGGGCTCCGAGCCAGAGGACCCTGGGACTGGAGATAAGGGGCTCAGACTTGCCGTGGCTTCCTCAGCATTGGGGGGCTCTGCTCTGAGCTGGCTGCGCTGCTGGTGCTGTCGTCCCCAGCGCATGGTAAGAGAGACCAAGGGATCCAGAGAGGGACACAGTCACGGGGAACAGACCAGAGGGGGCAATCCTGCCCCTAGGCGGGTAATTGACTGGAGGGGACAATCTTGCCCCACCCCCGGGGGGGGGAAGAGAATGAAGGGGACAACCCTGCCCGTCGTGTACAAACTCTCTCTGAGAGGTTTCCATTGTACACAGTTCCCAGGGTAATCCTTGTGAGTGGGTGGGTGTATCCCCCTTAATGGGCCATCAACGCTGTCTGGCCCTTTCATGGCTTTGGGGGTTCCCAACCTCACAACATATTTCAGTCCCACACTCATAGCAAAACCTCATAATTCCAGATACAACAACAACACATACAATTTAACAGGGTATTAATATTCAGCCGATGGAGACTTTTAAAATGATACATCACAAGGCAAACGTATCATAATTATATCACCATAGTGAATAAGGGGGTGGCAGGGTGTCAGCGTTCACTCAGAAACCTACTGACACACAGTCACCATCTGTGATTTGAGGCAGACTATAGACATTGTGGGAGGAGCTGGGGATCATGGGCAGAACTTATATTCCAGCCCTTTTCCCCACCTTCCACCCTCCCCACCAGGGGCTGTCTGCTCCGCTCGCTGGAGTCTGAGCTGCTCCTACCGCAATGTCTCTGACTCTGTCATGTCTCCCCAACATTTCCATCCCTCCACAGGTGCAGTGGAGAGTCAAGCCCAGCCAGGTAAAGAGTCTGGACTCCTGGGTCCTATCCCCAGCTCCGGGAGGGGAGCGGGATCTAGTGGTTAGAGCAGAGGGAGCTGGAAGCCAGGACTCCTGGGTTCTGTCACCTGCTCTAGGAGGGGAGTGGAGTCTAGTGGTTAGGGCAGAGAGGCTGAGATCCAGGACTCCTGGGTTCTATCCCTAGCTCTGGGAGGAAAGTGGGGTCCAGAGATTAGAGCAAAGGGGGCTGAGATCCAGACTCCTTGGTTATTTCCCAGGCTTGGGGCGAAGAGTGGGGTCTGTCAGGTGAGAGCAGGGGGACTGGGAGCCAGGACTCCTGGGTTCTCTCCCTGGTTTTGAGTGGGAGAGCTGCACTTTGTCCCATGTTAACATGGCTCCCTGGTTTGTGCAGTGTTCAGTTGTATCACAGGGGGGCAGGATGCCCAGGAGGGTCGATGGCCCTGGCAGGTCAGTGTGCAAGTAAATGCACACCTTGTCTCTCTAACAGCCCAGGATCAAGTCGGCTACAGCACTGCAAACAGCTACAGTGAAACTAACATTTACTAAAAGAACTGGGGTACTTGTGGCACCTTAGCGACTAACACATTTATTTCAGCATAAGCTTTCGTGGGCTACAGCCCACTTCATCGGATGCATAGACGGGAACATATAACAAGAGTATATATATATATATATACATACATACATACAGTGGCAGAGCTCTGACCTTGCTCCCGTGGGTCCTGCGCTTCCAGGCGGTTTCACTAGCCTCAGGGGCTCACTGTGACCCTCCACGTAGCCCTTCTCTCTCCAGGGCCAGGGTTACAGTCTACTGAGCCCTTTTCATCATAGGCTGCAAGGAGGTTGGTAAGAGAACTCCCACAGTCTCTGTTCAGCCTCCTGTCCTGACAGGGACCTGACTTCCCCTCCCAGGAGCTGTTCCTGTAGTGGTGGGTTGGGGGGAACCCGGCCCCGCCCTCTACTCCAGGTTCCAGCCCAGGGACCCTAATGGCAGCAGCTGTTGGCAGCCAACCTTTCACTGCCAGAGTTGCTACATTTCCCTGGGCCACTTCCCCACAGCTCTCCTGCTTCTCCCTTCTTCACCCTTACCTTAGGGCTCCTTTAACGATGGTTTGAGGGTGTCTTCAGTAACCAGCCCTTCAGCCACACTTCCTCTCCTCTGGCTCCCTGACTCCCCTGCCTGACTGGAGTGAGCCCTTTGTATAGTATCAGCAGGGCCTTAATTAGAGTCAGGTGGTCACATTAGCTTAATGGCCTCACCTGACTCTTTGCAGGTTAATTAGAGTCAGGTGTTCTCATTAGCCTGGAGCAGCCCCTGCTCTGGTCAGTCAGGGAACAGAAAACTTAATCCAGTGGCCAGTATATCTGCCTTCTGCTACTCTGCTGTACCCAACTGGCCTGGGTCTATCACACTATATATATATACACATACAGAGAAGATGCCATACCAGCTCTAAGAGGCTAATTAATTAAGATGACCTGTTATCAGCAGGAAAAAAACTTTTGTGGTGATAATCAAGATGGTCAGTTACAGACAGTTGACGAGAGGTGTAAGGATAGTTATCATAAGGAAATAGATTCAAGTAGTGTAATGACTCAGCCATTCCCCATCTCTATTCAAACCAGAGTTAATGGTATCTAATTTGCAAATCAATTCAAGCTCAGCAGTTTCTCATTGGAGTGTTTTTGAAGTCTTTCTGTTCCAAAATTGCCACCTTCAGGTCTGTTACTGAGTGGCCAGCAAGATTGAAGTGTTCTCCTACTGGTTTTTGAGTGTTAGGATTCCTGATGTCAGATTTGTGTCTGTTTATTCTTTTGCATAGAGACTGTCCGGTTTGGCCTATGTACATGGCAGAGGGGCATTGCTGGCACATGATGGCAAATATCACAGTGGTAGATGTGCAAGTGAACAAGCTGCTGATGGCATGGCTGATGTGATCAGGTCCTATGATGGTGTCCCTTGAATAGATACGTGGACAGAGTTGGCATCGGGCTTTGTTGCAAGGATAGGTTCCTGGGTTAGTGTTTTTGTTGTGTGGTGTGTGGTTGCTGGTGGGTATTTGGTTCAGGTTGTGGGGCTGTCTGTAAAGGAGGACTGGCCAGTCTCCCAAGATCTGTGAGAGTGAGGGATCATCTTTCAGGACAGGTTGTAGATCTTTGATGATGCGCTGGAGAGGTTTTAGTTGGGGGCTGAAGGTGATGGCTGGTGGCGTTGTGTTATTTTCTTTGTTGGGCCTGTCCTGTAGTAGGTGACATCTGGGTACTCTTCTGGCTCTGTCAGTCTGTTTCTTCACTTCAGCAGGTGGGTATTGTAGTTTTAAGAACGCTTGATAGAGACCCTGTAGGTGTTTGTCTCTGTCTGAGGGATTGGAGCAAATGTGGTTGTATCTTAGAGCTTGGGTGTAGACAATGGATCGTGTGGTGTGTTCTGGATGGAAGCTGGAGGCATGTAGGTAAGTATAGCGGTCAGTGGGTTTCCGGTATAGGGTGGTGTTTATGTGACCATCGCTTATTAGCACAGTAGTGTCCAGGAAGTGGATCTCTTGTGTGGACTGGTCCAGGCGGAGGTTGATGGTGGGATGGAAATTGTTGAAATCCAGGTGGAATTCCTCAAGGGCTTCTTTTCCATGGGTCCAGATGATGAAGATGTCATCAATGTAGCGCAAGTAGAGATGGGGCGTTAGGGAACGAGAACTAAGGAAGCGTTGTTCTAAGTCAGCCATAAAGATGTTGGCACACTGTGGGGCCATGCGGGTACCCATAGCCGTGCCGCTGACTTGAAGGTATATATTGTCCCCAAATGTGAAATAGTTGTGGGTGAGGACAAAGTCATAAAGTTCAGCCATCAGGTTTGCTGTGGTGGTATCGGGGATACAGTTCCTGGCGGCTTGTAGTCCACCTTTGTGTGGAATGCGGTGTAGAGGGCTTCCACACCCATAGTGGCCAGGATGGTGTTTTCTGGGAGATCACCAATGCGTTGTAGTTTCCTCAGGAAGTCAGTGGTGTCTCAAAGGTAGCTGGGAGTGCTGGTAGCATAGGGCCTGAGGAGGGAGTCCACATAGCCAGACAATCCTGCTGTCAGGGTGCCAATGCCTGAGATGATGGGGCGTCCAGGATTTCCAGGTTTATGGATCTTGGGTAGCAGATAGAACACCCCTGGTCGGGGTTCTAGGCATGTGCCTGTACAGGTCTGTTCCTGTGCTTTTTCGGGGAGGTTCTTGAGCAGATGGTGCAGTTTCTTTCAGTAATCCTCAGTGGGATCAGAGGATAATGGCCCGTAGATTGTGGCGTTAGAGAGCTTGTTATATGTTCCATTCTATGCATCCGAAGAAGTGGGCTGTAGCCCACGAAAGCTTATGCTCAAATAAATGTGTTGGTCTCTAAGGTGCCACAAGGACTCCTGTTCTTTTTGCGGATACAGACTAACACGGCTGCTACTCGGAAACCCAACATTGACTGATACAATTCGAATCCTTCCCAGGCTGGTAGCGCAGGAGCTCAGGTGAGGTGATCACCGTGGTCCCGTCTGGCTTGAGAATCAACGTGTCTGGACTTTTGGACGTGACCCGGGCGGCATCCCAGGATCACAGAACGGGGACTGCAGCAAAGAGCAGGCCTGGCTCCTCGCCCCGATTTCTCCTCCGAAGGGAAACAGCTCGGACGTCAGATAAACCTCCCGGGGCCAACGTGAGGAAACGGGTGTAAACACACGCAACCAGGCTGGGGAGGAGGGAAAGTTAACGGAAAATAAAAGCAGGTGGTGTTTGCTTTTCCTGCCCCTTCACAATATTCCAGTGTCAACAAGAGGACACCGACACTCAAACAGTGGGAGGAGGGGGACGGACCTGGAGCAGGAAAGCGGCTGCAGAACCAAGGGAGGCTGCGAGCTCTCAGCTGGGGAGGGAGATGGACTCGCCCTTGACAAGGCTGGAGTAGCTGAAAACGTTTATGTAGGGAAAAGGGACGTGATATTTTTTTTCCTGTCGATCCAACTCTCTCCATGTTGAAGGGGGGAGCGTTCCAACAGGGCAGAGCTGAGCGGGATTTGAACATAAGAAAGGCCGTACCGGGTCAGACCAAAGGTCCATCTAGCCCAGTATCTGTCTACTGACAGTGGCCAATGCCAGGTGCCCCTGAGGGAGTGAACCTAACAGGCAATGATCAAGTGATCTTCCTCCTGCCATCCATCTCCATCCTCTGACGAACAGAGGCTAGGGACACCATTCTTACCCAGCCTGGCTAATAGCCATTTAAGGACTTAGCCACCATGAATTTATCCAGTCCCCTTTTAAACATTGTTATAGTCCTAGCCTTCACAACCTCCTCAGGTAAGGAGTTCCACAAGTTGACTGTGCGCTGCATGAAGAAGAACTTCCTTTTATTTGTTTTAAACCTGCTGCCTATTAATTTCATTTGGTGACCCCTAGTTCTTGTATTATGGGAATAAGTAAATAACTTTTCCTTATCCACTTTCTCAACATCACTCATGATTTTATATACCTCTATCATGTCCCCCCTTAGTCTCCTCTTTTCCAAACTGAAGAGTCCTAGCCTCTTTAATCTTTCCTCATATGGGACCCTCTCTAAACCCCTAATCATTTTAGTTGCTCTTTTCTGAACCTTTTCTAGTGCTAGAATATCTTTTTTGAGGTGAGGAGACCACATCTGTACACAGTATTCGAGGTGTGGGCGTACCATGGATTTATATAAGGGCAATAATATATTCTCAGTCTTATTCTCTATCCCCTTTTTAATGATTCCTAACATCCTGTTTGCTTTTTTGACCGCCTCTGCACACTGCGTGGACATCTTCAGAGAACTATCCACGATAACTCCAAGATCTTTTTCCTGACTCGTTGTAGCTAAATTAGCCCCCATCATGTTGTATGTATAGTTGGGGTTATTTTTTCCAATGTGCATTACTTTACATTTATCCACATTAAATTTCATTTGCCATTTTGTTGCCCAATCACTTAGTTTTGTGAGATCTTTTTGAAGTTCTTCACAATCTGCTTTGGTCTTAACTATCTTGAGTAGTTTAGTATCATCTGCAAACTTTGCCACCTCACTGTTTACCCTTTCTCCAGATCATTTATGAATAAATTGAATAGGATTGGTCCTAGGACTGACCCTTGAGGAACACCACTAGTTACCCCTCTCCATTCTGAAAATTTACCATTAATTCCTACCCTTTGTTCCCTGTCCTTTAACCAGTTCTCAATCCATGAAAGGACCTTTCCTTTTATCCCATGACAGCTTAATTTACGTAAGAGCCTTTGGTGAGGGACCTTGTCAAAGGCTTTCTGGAAATCTAAGTACACTATGTCCACCGGATCCCCCTTGTCCACATGTTTGTTGACCCCTTCAAAGAACTCTAATAGATTAGTAAGACACGATTTCCCTTTACAGAAACCATGTTGACTATTGCTCAAGAGTTTATGTTTTTCTATGTGTCTGACAATTTTATTCTTTACTATTGTTTCAACTAATTTGCCCGGTATCGACGTTAGACTTACCGGTCTGTAATTGCCAGGATCACCCCTAGAGCCCTTTTTAAATATTGGCGTTACATTAGCTAGCTTCCAGTCATTGGGTACCGAAGCCGATTTAAAGGATAGGTTACAAACCTTGGTTAATAGTTCCGCAACTTCACATTTGAGTTCTTTCAGAACTCTTGGGTGAATGCCATCTGGTCCCGGTGACTTGTTAACGTTGAGTTTATCAATTAATTCCAAAACCTCCTCTAGTGACACTTCAATCTGTGACAGTTCCTCAGATTTGTCACCTACAAAAGCCAGCTCAGGTTTGGGAATCTCCCTAACATCCTCAGCCGTGAAGACTGAAGCAAAGAATCCAATTAGTTTCTCCGCAATGACTTTATCATCTTTAAGCGCTCCTTTTGTATTTTCATCGTCAAGGGGCCCCACTGGTTGTTTAGCAGGCTTCCTGCTTCTGATGTACTTAAAAAAACATTTTGTTATTACCTTTGGAGTTTTTGGCTAGCCGTTCTTCAAACTCCTCTTTGGCTTTTCTTATTACACTCTTGCACTTCAGTTGGCAGTGTTTGTGCTCCTTTCTATTTGCCTCACTGGGATTTGACTTCCACTTTTTAAAGGAAGTCTTTTTATCTCTCACTGCTTCTTTTACATGGTTGTTAAGCCACGGTGGCTCTTTTTTAGTTCTTTTACTGTTTTTCTTAATTTGGGGTATACATTGAAGTTGGGCCTCTACTATGGTGTCTTTAAAAAGGGCCCACGCAACTTGCAGGGATTTCACTTTCGTCACTGTACCTTGTAACTTTTGTCCAACTAACCCCCTCATTTTTGTATAGTTCCCCCTTTTGAAATTAAAGGCCACAGTGTTGGGCAGTTGAGATGTTCTTCCCACCACAGGGATGTTGAATGCTATTGTATTATGGTCACTATTTCCAAGCGGTCCTGCTATAGTTACCTCTTGGACCAGCTCTTGGAACGGTCCCTTCAAGAGCGCAGCACCGTCTCCCTCCCCGGGGGGAAAGACCTTTAAAACCAGCCTTAAATAATCCAAACCAAGGGCCACGGTTCAAAGGAGCCTTGGCGGCAAACGGCTCCAGCCCCGCTGCTGAAGCATTGTTGAAACTGCCGCTGAGTTATACCCAGGACGATGCCCCTGAGCCGTGCGGGGCCACCAGGGGTGTAAATCAGGGCAGGAAAAACGCCTGGTGCCTGAACCGAATTCCTTTTGCTATTAAACTGCACCTCCCAAGCGCCTCGTTTCTTGTCAGGATCAGCGGTAAATGCTCTATCGTAGAGAGAACAAAAGGCCATTTGGGGTTGATGGGCCAGAGGGGTGGCAGGCAGGGGCCTGGATGGGGGGCTGGACTCAGCGATTGGTATCAGCTGTTTCCTCCTTGTCATTCAAATGGCTCAGGGGTCATGGCTGACATCCGGCCATCATGTCAAACGCTTCCCTGGGGCCTTTTGACAGGCACCCCCAGGCATCTCACTGCCGAGTCCCTGTCCTAGGAGGAGAGGGGAGGGGGATCCCCCCCCCCTCCGTTCAGCCAGGGGCCAGTGCTTGCCACTGCCATGCTGGAGCCTCCACCTTGATTTATGGACAACATTGTGCAGAATTTTAAAATATTCTGCACGGAATTTAACTTTTTGGTGCTGAATTTCCCCAGGAATATGGGGCGCTGGGCAGTTGGGGGAGGGGCTGTGAGGGGGTGCTGGGCAGTGGGGGGGCTGTGAGGGGGTGCTGGGCAGTGCGGAGAGGCTGGGGGGGAGATCGCTGGGTAGTTGGGGGGGCTGTGAGGGGGTGCTGGGCACTGCGGAGGGGCTGGGGGGGAGATCACTGGGCAGTGGGGGGGCTGTGAGAAGGGCACTGGCAGTGCGGAGGGGCTGTGGGGGGAGATCGCTGGGCATAAGGATCTGTCGTGGAGATCTCTGGGTGAGGGGCCCCTGGGCATGGGGGTTGCTGGGTATAAGGGGGCAGGAAGGGACTGGGCAGGGGGGCGGTGTAGTGGGGCACACTGGCAGTGCCGGGCTGGGGTTGAGTGACATAGTGATACGGACCAGATTTCCCAGCACAGGCCAGGGGGTGTCTCCAGCCTGTCCCGAGAGCAAACAGTCCTTTCCCACACACGGGGTGACAATGCGGCATTCAGGGGAAACTGAGGCACAGCTAGAGACCATAAAAATGTTTCAGAAAATTCCCACTTTGTCACACTTGGTCTGGGGAGTCAGAGCTGGGCCTGGCACGACGGGGACCCAGGTTTTGGTGGGGGAGGGAGTCTGTGCAGTGCCCAGCATGATGCAGAGATGGATCTCAGTTCGGGGGGGGGGGGATGTCTGTGCCCAGGGGCCCTGATCTTGGTCAGTGTCTGTACAGCGCCTGACACAACAGGGGCCCCAATCTTGGTCGGGGGAGTCTGTGCAGCACCTGGCGCGATGGGCAGTGCCGGCACTCTGCCATCCCACAGCTAACACCAAGCCACGGAGCCCATGGGAGGCTGTGGGGGTGGCAGGACTGGCCCTAGCGGGAGGTGGCACCAGCTGCGACGGGGCAAGTCGTGGTTGCTGCCAGGAGAAGACAGAATTTGCAAAGCCGATTTATTGACGATTTTCAAAGCACAAGTCCCGATATCAGAATGGCTACGGGGCCCTTCCCCATCAACTTCCCAGTCACCCCGGGGGGCGCTGCAGAACTGCAGGGAGGGCTGGATGAACCCCCCCACCCCTACGCTCCCCATCCCTGTAGCATCCCTGAGCTTTCATCCACCAGCCTCTCCCAGCCGCGTCCCGCAGACCCCAGCAACGTGGGGCCCACACACGGTGCTAAGGGGGGTCTATACACACCCCAGCCGGCAGGGGGCTGCCAGCTCTGCTCTCTCTGCAGCTCATGCTCAGGAGGGGGGTTCTGCTCCCATGTTATCTGGGCCGGGGGGTTGGCGCGGGTGGGAGCCCCAGGGGGCAGGTCACAGGGCCGTCAGCAGGAGCCCAGCAAGGAGCAGAGCCAGCGCTAGGCATGAGCAGACTAAGCCATTGCTGAGGGGCCCCGGTGGCGTGGTACCGGCACTGAGTATGGCAGGAGAGACGATCGAGAGGCCGGTGCCACCCGTGACATTCTGGATCCAGTTGACATAGACTGGGACCCGGACGTACACCCCTGGTGGGACAGGTGTGGACTGTGTGCACGTAATCCCCCAGCTGACGAGCCCAGCCAGGATGAAGTTGCCATTCCTTGGACAGACCAGAGGCCCCCCGGAGTCACCCTGGGTCAAGAGAGAGGGACATAGCGGTCAGAGAGGCTCCCTTCCCACAAAGAGGCTCCTGTTTTTCCTCTAACAGATGCGGGGATAGAACCCAGGAGTCCTGGCTCCCAGCCACCCCTGCTCTAACCCACCAGCCCCCACTCCCCTCCCAGAGCCGGGGAGAGAACCCAGGAGTCCTGGCTTCCAGCCCCCCTGCTCTAACCCACCAGCCCCCACTCCCTTCCCAGAGCTGGGGAGAGAACCCAGGAGTCCTGGCTCCCAGCCCTCCCTGCTCTAACCCACCAGCCCCCCCTCCACTCCCAGAGCCGGGGATAGAACCCAGGAGTCCTGGCTCCCAGCCCCCCCCCGCTATCACCCACCAGACCCCACTCCCCTCCCAGAGCCTGGGAGAGAACCCAGGAGTCCTGGCTCCCAGCCCCCCCTGCTCTAACCCACCAGATCCCACTCCCCTCCCAGAGCCAGGGATAAATCCCATTTCCCTCTCATGCCATGTCCTGCTGCCCTGCCGGGGCAGAGCTTCCACCCTTGTTAGGTTTGTTTTCTCTGGCATTAAGCTCAGGCGAAGTTTAACCCTCTCAGTTCGGTGGGGCCGGAGCTCAGAGAGTTTCCCCCCATCCTGTGGTGACTTGTGAGATCTCCCAGAATGCACTGGTGCTGGGAGAGCTGCTTTCTCCATCAATGAGACGCGGCGGACGATCAAATTAAAACATCACCCACCTGGGCCTTGTTGGAGAGCAGGGGAGGAAGGGCCAATGTTCGCAAACAGAACAATGGGCCAGATAATTTCAAGCAGCCCCAGTGCTGCCCCCCTAAGCAAAGTATCTCACCTTGCAGGGGCCATTAGGGTCACCCCTGGCCCCAGCGCACAGCATGTCATCTTGGATCCAATGGCTCTGTTTCCCAAAGTACTGCCCCCCTAAGCCAAGCAGCTCACCTTGCAGCTATCGCGATTGACTTCAGACCCAGCGCACAGCATGTCCTCTCGGATGGGACGTTTGCAGTCCCGAAAGTGGTCTCTGCAGGTTGACGAGTCGACGAGAGGAACCCGCAACTCCTGAAGCATCCGGGGCGGCGGAAGCGTATCTGGAATGAGAGAGCCGGGGATGGAGCCACTGAGAGGATGGGGGAGCTGGAAAGGACGGAGACGGGCTGGGGAAAATCTCTCCCAGTCAAACGGACTGGCCGAGCCTGTGAGCAATGCCGCCTTCTAGGAGCTGCAACTCACAGTGCACATAAACGTCACAGGGGAGAGTCTTTGTGTGTGTGTGTGTGTGTGTGTGTGTGTGTGTGTGTAGTGCGGCCCCCTGCTGGAGACGACTGGGGCTGTGTGTGTGTGTGTGTGTGTGTGTGTGTGTGTGTGTGCAGTGCGGCCCCCTGCTGGAGAGGATCGCAGCTCTGTGTGTGTGTGTGTGTGTGTGTGTGTGCAGTGCTGCCCCCTGCTGGAGAGGATCGCGGCTCTGTGTGTGTGTGTGTATGTGTGTGTGTGTGCAGTGCTGCCCCCTGATGGAGAGGATCGCAGCTGTGTGTGTGTGTGTGTGTGTGTGTGTGTGTGTGTGTGTGTGTGTGTGTACAGTGCAGGAGGGGATCAAGGCTGTGTGTGTGTGTGTGTGTGTGTGTGCAGTGCTGCCCCCTGATGGAGAGGATCGCAGCTCTGTGTGTGTGTGTGTGTGTGTGTGTGTGTGTGTGTGTGTGTGTGTGCAGTGCTGCCCCCTGCTGGAGGGGATCGCAGCTCTGTGTGTGTGTGTGTGTGTGTGTGTGTGTGTGTGTGTGTGTGCAGTTGTCATAAATAAACAGATCAGGGTTAAGGTCTGTTTTACCTGTAAAGGGTTAACATGTAGTACCTGGTGACCACCTGACCAGAGGACCAATCAGAGATAAGATTTTTTCAAATCTCTGTGGAGGGAAGCCTTTGTCTGGTGAGAACTGTTTTTGGATCTAACAGAGGACAGTCATGTCTCCAAGTTCTCCTGGAGTAGTTTCTACTAATTAATAGTGAGTATTAATTAGAAAGGCGAATTAGTCGTATGATTTGATTTCTATATTTGCAATTGTGTGTTTGTTAAAGGAAATGCTTTATTCCTATTTGCTGATATTGCTTTTACTGAGAAAAGGGGGAGAGGGGATTCTCTCCAGAGATTGATAAGGTTATACCCTATGAGTGTCCAGCTTGGGCTCATAGAGATTCTGTACTTTCTTTTTGTTCTCTTAATAAATTCTTTTCTATTAAGGACTTGTTGGTCTTTCCTTGGGTGGATTCTCAGGGAAAGGGGAGGGGGAGGTATCCCTCTGTAGTTGAATCAAGGTATCTCTGTCTCCAGAGCAGGCTGGAGAGAGGGGGGAGGGGGAAGGTTCCTCCTCTGTGAATTGATCTGTGTTCCCAGGGAGTGTCTTTGAAGGGAGACAGGGGGGAAACAGGGGTGTCCCGGCCCACGAAATTGACCGGGTGGTGGCAGCAAAAGGGGAGACCTACCCTAGGATTTTAGGGTGGGGGAATACATGCGGGTCCTCACTTTGAAACCGCCCAGTTTCAAGTGAGGGTAGACTCTGACAGCAGTGCTGCCCCCTGCTGGAGGGGATTGCAGCTCTGTGTGTGTGTGTGTGTGTGTGTGTGCACGGTTTCCCTCTTGTGGCTACACACCCCTGTGTGTTCAGCGCTCCGGGGAAGGGCTCTCAGACTCTGGAGGCATTAGCCAGCCCTTGGGATAGGGGCTGAATACCAGCCCCCCCAATCACCCATTAGACCCATCACAATCCCATCCCCCCTCACCTTTACACCCCCATCCAATGAGGCCCCAGCCCGTGACCCAGCACTTTTCCCCGGCTGGGAACTGGGTGGAGGGGCCCGGCAGGGAGACGGGGCGGATGGTGTCCGTGAAGGCGACAGGTTCTGTCAGCTGCACCAGGGCGACGTCGGCGACGCCCGTGTTCTCGTTGTAGTCGGGGTGCCTGACGATGCGACGCACGGGGGACGAGATCCGGGTGGGGGAGGGGTTGGAGAGCTGGTGCTCCCCCAGGTTCATGCGATAGGCAGAGACAGGGGTAGAGCTGGAGGAGTGGGGACAACGCACCTAGAGTTACCAGATTTCAAGTTCCCCAGAAGAGGACCCAGCCAGGGGAGGTGGGAGGCGGAGGGATGGCACAGCTGGGGGTACCGGAAGGGGGTGTGTGTACTATGAGGCAGTATTTCAGGGTGCTGGCGGGGGTACCCGTGGCCTCACTCTCGAGGTGGAGGGCAGCTCCAGCTCGTCAGCATCTCTCAGCTCCGCTTACCTGGCCAGCTGGCCAGGCCACAGTGGGCCGGATCTGGCAGCCGCGGATGCAGGGGAGGGACCAATCGGGGAACGGAGACAGCTCTTTCTGAGCTGCAATGTCCGCTCCACAAAAAGCCTCTTCTTTGAAAAATCCACCCGGACAGAGAGCAGGAGATCAAAAAAGAAGAAATGTCCAGGAAAACCCAGTGGCGGGAGGGGATATACTACGAACCTAGGCAGGAATGCAGCCAATTCTGCGGCACAGTGTCTGGGGAGCAGCTGCACAGCAAAGCACTGGCTCCTCTGGCACTGAGATGCGGCCACCTCTGGGGTGGGGCAGCAGGGGAACAGCCGCACCGTACCATGGGGATGGTGGACTTCCCCAAGAGCGGCATGTCAATGGTGTCTCTGAAGCCAAGTAAGGGGAACCTGGGACCCACCCTCTCCCTCAGTTACTCACAGATCGAAGCAGTGAGCAGCTGACACCACCCACTGGGCTGAGATGAGGGATCCTCCACAGCTGTGGTAGTATTCACGCTTGTTGTCATATTGCTGCACACTGACCTGCCAGGCCATCGACCCTCCTGTGCATCCTGCCCCCCTATGATACGGCTGAACACTGCACAAACCAGGGAAGCCATGTTAACACAGCACAAAACACACGTCTCCTGTCCAGAACCAGGTATAGAACCCAGGAGTCCTGGCTCCCAACCCCACCCCATCCCACTGTGACCCAGTAGACCCCACTCTCCTCCCAGAACCAGGGAGAGAACCCAGGAGTCCTGACTCCCAACCCAACCCTACTCTAACCACTGGATCCCACTCCCCTCCCAGAGCAGACAGTAGAACCCAGGAGTCCTGACTCTTTACCTGGCTGGTCTTGACTCTCCTCAGCACCTGTGGAGCGAACGGAAATGTTGGGGAGACATTACAAGTCGGGGCCTTAGGGGAGGAGCAGCATTAGGGTCCATTGAGGGTGGGAGGCAGGGGAAAGCACTGTCCCATAGCTCCTCCCATAATCCCCATACACCACCCCAAACCCTATTTGGCTACCGTGCGTCAGTAGGTTTCAGAGGGAACGTTGATGTGAGCTGAGCAGGGGCTGCTCTCAGCTCTCCGTGGCCCACACATCCTCCCTGTACCCACCAAGCCTGAGGGCAGGGAGGGTTTGGGCACAGCAGCTGGCAGGGGGGCTGTGACTCCTGTGGGAATGAGTCAGAGGGGCTGGAGGGGTCATGCCGGCCCCTGGGGCCTGGGGGTGGGATCAGGGTGGGTCCCTTCAGGCACCGCAGAGCTGGGAAGCAGCACAATCATTTGTGCCCCTCACTGCACAGGATCTGTTTTGCTCACCTCCCCCCAGAGCCACTAACTGTTGAACCCAGACCCTGGCAAAGAGCCAGAGCCAGTCCACTGGGGCAGGATCGTCCCCCCGCCCAGTCTATTCCCCGTTGCAGGCTGCAGGGTCACCCCCTCTGGTCTGTTCCCCGGGGCTCTGCATCTCTCCAACCCTCGGTCTCTCTTACCATGCGCTGAGGACGGCAGCACCAGCAGCAGCAGGAGCAGTGCGGCCAGCTGGGAGCAGAGCCCCCCCATCATCCTGCCCCACAGGAGCTCTGGGTCGGGACGGCCCAGCTCAGCCTCCAGCCAGCAGAGCAGACAGCCCCTGGCATTGAGGCAGCGGGTTATAAACCAAGCTGGAGCTGCCCCGTGGGGGTGGGGACCGATTTTGGCCGGACCCCCAGCTTCCTGGGAACATCTGATTTACAGGAAAGCAAAAGCAGTTCGTGGGAGTTCAAGGGGTTGGGGGTTCATCAGAAAGGACGTAGGTTGCCCCCGCGGTATCCGCGCAGTTAGGTTACAGTTTGTCAACAACAAGAGGCCTGTTCCTCTAACCAAGGCCCGCCCAGCCCTGGCGCTTGTGCACGAGGGATACAGGCTGTTGGGGCACCTGGAGCATCGCAAAGCCGCCCCAGAACCCTCTTAAATCAAACCGTCTTCTGCTTCGGCTGGACCTTTTCATTTCCCACCCCTGGCCCTCCGCATTCGGACTTAATCACGCCCCCTCTGATTTCAACAGCGTCTCAGGTCTCTCATCTACTGGTTCATATTATTTAATGCTGTACAGAATTTATAGCAGGGGTAGGCAACCTATGGCACGGGTGCTGAAGATGGCACGTGAGCTGATTTTCAGTGGCACTCACACTGCCCGGGTTCTGGCCACCGGTCCGGGGGGCTCTGCATTTTAATTTAATTTTAAATGAAGCTTCTTAAACATTTTAAAAACCTTATTTACTTTACATACAACAATAGTTTAGTTATATATTATAGACTTACAGAAAGAGGCCTTCTAAAAATGTTAACATGTATTACCGGCACGCGAAACCTTAAATTAGATTCCTGGGTTCTGTCCCCAGCTTTGGGAGAAGAGTGGGGTATAGCATGGGGGGGTGTCCCAGAGATTCCTGGTGCTTTTTCTTTCATAAAATGGAGCTAAAATTGATCGTCAAAACATTTTTCAATCGGTGGGATTTCTTTCCTCCTGCCAAAACAGCTCACAGCTGAAAAAAAGTGTCAGCTGAAATCTTTCCTCCGGCCTTGTGCTGGGGAAGGAACTTTCTGCTGCCATCTAGTGATGGGAGTGAAGCGCCAGCAGGTGATGAGTCCAGGGATCAGCTGGTTGTGCCAGAGACACTGAAAAAGGACACTCTGGAAAGGATCATGCCACGATCTTAAAATCACTGGACACTTCGGGGTTGGAAAACCCGTAGCCAAGCGAAGGGCGAATTTCTGCAGGTGGATGTAGAAATCGGAGGCAGGAAACGTGATGCTGCTTGTGAAAACGAGCTCCCCTAACACCGGCAGCGCCAGGACGCGGCGGTAACTTGTTGGGGGCACTGATGGGGCCCATTGCTGCTGACGTGGTTTGGGGACTTTGCCTGAGACAGAATCTAGCAGCGAACGTTGGCTGGTCGCTATGGACAACTTCACAAACCAACCCCTAAGAAATCCCGAGGCTGGAACAGCCGCCGGGGTCCCAGGGAATGAATCCTTCACCAGGTCTGGGCTCCTGGGTAAGTTATGCAGAGATCACGGGTGAAGCTTTGAATCCAAAGTGTTTCAACAGGATGGTGAGATTCTAGGGATCCACTGTCAGGGTCAATCTACTCTCAGGGCCGTTTGGATCAGGCTTCGCAGGGAGGCTGTGGGATCCCCGTCACTGGAGGCTTTTAAGAGCAAGTTGGATGAACCCCTGCCAGGGCTCATCTAGATTTACTTGGTCCTGCTTCTGCACGGGAGGCTGGACTAGGTGACCTCTCGAGGTCCCTTCCAGCCCCACAGCTCTCTGGTTCCCTGTAAGGTCATGTGGGGAAACTTAGAAGCGGGGCCTGCTCGGGTCCCACAATCCTAGGGGAAGGAAGGGTGAGAGCCCAAAGCCGGATAAACCTTGGAAGGACCCTCCACAGCACTGAGCTGAGTAATTAAAGTGGTGTGTAGGACAGAGTGGGGTCCCAGGACTAACCCCAAAGCTCCCCAAAGGACCATCTGAGGGCACTTGGGGGGGCAGGATTTCAGCTCGGCAGCCCCCCAAATCTGAAAATGTAGCTGTGGAAGCTGAGGCTGGAAGGGTTGTGACACTGATGAGTCCCCCAGTGGAACAGATGGGGTAGGGATTGTCTGAGGCTGCTGCTCTCGCAGACACAACTGGTGTTCCTCAGGGGCCCGTTGAGCCCATCTGGGAACACAGGAGCAGAGTTTGATGCAAAAACATTTTATTTTTGACCACATGTGATGGGGGGGGGGGTGTAGCGTCCATATATGCAGTCACACACAGGGTCTACCTATAAACCTTGCCCCCCCCGAGACCGCCCATCTCCCAGCGAGCCAACCCCAGACATTCATGGTCTGCATGCCCCCGCGCTGCCCCCTAGAGGTGCTTGGAGCAGTGCCCCTCCTCTCCAAGTGATTAGTTCAGGCTCTTTGCAGACTCAGGCAGCATCGCTGCACCAGTTACACTTGTGCCAGTTCACCCCTCTCTGTGAAATCAGCCCAGGTTCTCTGGAGATGCAGCAAGTGTTGCTGTTTGGGTCACAAGCAATCAGCTCAGGCTCTCTGCAGACTCAGGCAGTGTTGCTCTCAATCACACTCAGGGCAGCCCTCCCTTCTCATTGCAACAGGGTCAGGCTCTCGAAAGACTCAGGCATTGCTGATAGGTCTCAGATCCTCTCCCATCTCCACCTCACACTGCCCCCAGACAGTGGAGGGTTTCAGTGGAGGGTGAACGGAGGAGGGAGAAATGGGGGGGGATGTCACAGTGACATCAGGAGAGTGGTGAAGAGAAGCGTGTAGGTGCTGTTCTCCATGGATGTGGCTTGGCCCCCGGACACCACGTGCCCCCATATCCATTCACCGTAGGCCACTGTCCAGACATAGACACCGGGACGATTGGGTTGGCCACAGCCGTCCCCCCAACTCACAACCCCCATCAGGAACCAGGTCCCATTGTGGTCACAGGCCAGAGGCCCCCCAGAGTCACCCTGGAGGAGCAGAGAAATTGGGATTAGTGAGGCCCTTCCCCCTCATCCCCATCCCCAAGCATCCACAATCCAGCCCCTTGGGCTGTAGGCATAGGGGCCACCCTATGCCACCCCGACCATATATTTTGTCCACACCAACATGAGAAGTGAAAGGAGCACGGTGTGCTTTTCCCACGCCCTTTCCCAGAAGGAGGCATTGGTGGTAGAGGTAGTGTCCCTGCTACGTTCACAGGGGCTGGGGTGGCTGGGTTCTTCCTCTCCTGCCTTACACAGAGACCAGTGGCAGAGCTCCCCAGAGCAGTGGGGCTGGGAGTTAACACCCTCTATATTGATACATCGAGTATTTACCCATCTCAGAGTGACTGGCTCAGGCTCTCTGCAGACTCAGGCAGGCCTCAGTTACCCTCTAGCCACATTGTGCCTCTTTTCTACCCAACCACAAAGGTTCTACTATTACTTTAACAATAAATAAAAGCTGGGGTTCTGCCCTAATCACAGGACTCCAGGAGCTGGGGCCTAGGCACGGCGCTGTGACTCCACCTGGCTCTAAAAGTCAGAGGTGCTCCTGCCTGCTCAAAGGAAGCTGGGTCCAGAGCTCCGGGGCTGCAGCAGCCGTTCTGCTCACTGCAGGCCCTACCTGGCGACAGGGAGACAGGCTGGGGCTCACGTGCATCCACCCAACCCAAACACCTCCCTCACCTGGCAGGAGTCCCTCTGCCCTTCGGCGTAGCCGGCACAGATCATGTCGGGTTTGACGGGGTCCCTGCCGATGTTCGGGGCCGGGTCGATGTTGTAGAGGGCGTTGCAGGCTGCAGTGTCGATCAGCTGGACCTGAACCTCCTGCAGCGTCTTGGGGGGCGGGAGAGAGACTGCGGGGGGAGAGAACCAGGGTACTGGATCCATCGCCTCCTGCAACCCACCCCCATGCCTGACAATTTCCTGTCCCCATCTACCTCCCCCACCCACTCCCCTCCCCTCTAGCCATCCTCCACCCCATCCCCTCCCCATGTCCCATTCCCTTCACCTCCCTGCATCCATTCCCCACCTCCACCCAGCTTCCAGAGCCGCACCCGGCCCCATAGGACCCAGTCTGTGCCGCGCTGCCCCTAGAGGGGGTTTCCTCTGAGAGGATTCAAATCAGGGACCACCTGTATCTAACACAGAAGGTTCCCACCTGAGATCAATAAATAAGCTGCCTCACAGATGGTTCTGAGGGATACAGCCAGTCGGGGGTAGCCAGCTGGCAGGGAGCAGCAGAGGGCTGGACGGGGATTATTACAAATGCAGCAGGAATCACGGGGCTCCAGGAGCTCGGGGGTTGAGGCACAGAGTGATAGTGCATCTCCCCCGGGGGATGGTCTTACCCGCAGAAGCTGTTGTCCCCCAGCCGGTGACCCAGCACGTGTGGTTGCCAGGGAAGGAGTCGGAAGGGCCTGGCAAGCAGACGGGGAGGATTTCGTCGGTGTATCGCACTGGCTCCGTGAGCTGCACAAGGGCAATGTCGGCGGAACGGGTCCCCCTGTTGTAATCGGGGTGGACGAGGATCTGGCGCACAGGGGATGAGACCCGGCTCGGGGAGGGGTTGGACAGCTGGTGCTCCCCGAGGGTCACACGATAGGCAGACTGGGGGAAAGAGCTGGGGAGCAGAGGGACAGCAACGATCAGTGGGGGAAACTGGATTGCAAATACGGGCAAAAATGCAGTTGGGTCCAGGGAACACCTGATGGTGAGAGGCGGCCATCTCTGGGGCAGGGCAGCTGGGGGAAAACCACCCACGATGCTGCACAGGGATGGTCCACCCAATTCTGAGATGCAGCCACCTCTGGGGTGGGCAGCTGGGGAACAGCCACACAGCGATGCCATCCAGGGATGGTTTCCCTGGCACAGATCGAGGCAGGATGCCTGACTGTGCAGCACCAATCCCTACCCATCCCAGTTACTCACAATTGGAAGCAATGAGCTGCTGACACAACCCACTGGGCTGAGATGAGGGACCCACCACAGAAGTGCTGTCTATTGTACTGGATGCTGACCTGCCACGGCCACCGGCCCCTTGCGGCGTCCCCTCCCCCAACAATTCGGCTGGAGATTCTGGGCTGGCCGCACCCTGGAGGAGAACAGCATTGACATGGGAGGAGCAAAGAACCAGGAGTCCTGCCTCAAAGATCCTACCCTGCTCTAACCCACTAGACGCCACCCTCCTCCCACACCTGGGGTTAGAACCCAGGAGTCCTGGCTCCCAGCCTCATTCTCATGGCACATGCCCAGGGCAGGTGAGGTTGGAGTTTTGCAGTGGGTGTCTTACCTGTCTGATTCCAGCCCCCCTGAGCACCTAGGGAGTGAAGAAAGAGAAGGAGAAGATATGAATGTGTGTGCTGGGGGCGAGGGGGGCTATTCACAGGCATTGCAGAAGGTGTGTGGAGGGGACTGAGTGCCAGTAGCTCCACCCATAATTCCCAAGCTCCGCCCATTGCCCCAGAGCAGCCCTGCCGTCCTCAGCGCCAGCCACAATTCTCAGCAGTAGGTGCAAGAATCAACACTCCCCACTGATCTGAGAGGGGCAGCTCAGGACTGAAGGCACCAATCCAGGCTGGGTGGGCCGGGGGTCTATGAAGAGCCAAGGGGTTGGATCCCCCTGTTATTCACTAGCCCAATTCCCTCCCCCACAACCCGTATCTCGCTCCCCTCCCCCTGGGAGGGAGGGGCTGGTCCCTACATCCCCACCCCACACTCACCCTGCAGCAGGGTCAGCGCCAGCAGTGCTAGGGCCAGTGGGGAGCGGAGATGCCCCATGGTTCAGCCTTCCCCAGGCCTGTCTTGGCTGCATGCAGCTGCCTCCAGTGCTCCGACCAAAGCCCGACTGGGGAATGCAAGTGCCAGGGCAGGTTTTTATGGGACTCTGTGTGCCCCTCCCTAGATCTATAGAGAATAATGGAGACTGATTTTCTGCGAACCTAAGCAAGGAAATAACAGCTGCTAAATTTAACATGCTGAACAGGTTGTGACCGCTTTCATTCTGCTCTGCCTGGTGTCACCCCAGTACGAGCATCCTAGAAAACCAAACGAAAAGGTGGGATGGCCCAGGTCACTGCGTGGTGATTTTCACTTCCCTGTGTTATTGCCAACTGAGTGTGCTCAGAAGAGAGTGACAAAGACAGTACCTAGGTGAGGGATGTGGTTATCGTGGGGTGAAGGTTATCATGGAGTTAGGGTTAAGGGTATCGTGCGGATTGGGGTTAAGGTTATAATGGGATTAAGAGTATTGTGGGGTTAACATGAAGGATATCATGGCTTTGAGGGTTAAGGTTATCATGGGGTTAAGAGTATTGTGGGGTTACGGTGAAGGATATCATGGGGCTTGGGGTTAAGGTTATCATGGGGTTATGGTTAAGGGTATCATGGGAGTTGGGATTGAGTTTATAGTGGGGTTTAGGTTTAAGTGTCATTTTCCACCCCTGTTTTTTTGGCCCTGTCGCCCTTCTCTTGGCACGACTCCAGCGACGATTTGGGGATCTGCCCCATCCAGCTCGGGAATTCCAGCTGATCGTGTAAAGTCGGTATTATGAAATTGTTGGGCTGTGGAGCCTTCATGTGGAGTCCAACATTTCTTGACCGGGGAGGGCTGGGTCAGCAAGACTAGGGGAAATGTTCATTCGTTAGACTTTAAATGGGCACCCGTTCAGGCAGACACACCTTGGAAATTGGGTTCTCTGAGATTGGCAGGATCCACCCCTCCGATTCCTCTGCAAGCAGGGGGAAGCAAAAAAATCAACTAGGGAGGAGCAAACACACCAGGTGCTGGGATGGGGACACGTTAAGTGGAGAGAAGACTCACAGAAGAAAAGCCACGAGCTGTGGGGAAAGGATATGGGGCATCCCACGGTACTCTGTCCAAAGCCAAAGCACTGCACACTCCCCAGCAGCAGTGAGGAACCCAAGCCAGGGAGATGCACGTAGGTGTGTTGGCTGTTTTGTCTAGCGCTGTGTATTTCTTGTGCTAGTCAGCACAGCTGAGTGACAGCGTTTGGAGGGATGGTTTATTCCCTGAAATATGTAGTTTGGGGTCGACTAAAACGTCACATATTCAGATTGAATTCGCCAAATAGTTTCAGATGAAAAAAAAATTCAGAGAAGTGGAAACGTTTCTTGGACATATTCCAAATGAACCATTTTCACTTTTCACTTTGAAGTAACACTTTCTTTTGAAATTTAGCTAGATTGATATATTTTTTTAAAAAATCTTAATAAAAAGGGGAAAGAAAGAAAGAAAGAAAGAAAGAAAGAAAGAAAGAAAGAAAAATGCCACATTTCAATCCAGAACCTCACCCCCATGAGAACCTTCAGCCAAGGATACTCTTAACCCTGACCCCATTATAACCTTAGCCCTACGACAACCTTAACTCTTGTCCCTAACCCCAATGATACCACTTTATCCCATCTCACTCCCCTCCCACAGCTGGGATCAGACCCAGGATTCCTGGCTGCCAGCCTCATTCCCATGGCACATTCCCAGGGCAGATGTGGAATTTTGGCTGGTGTGAGGACAGCAGGGCTGTCCTGGGGCAGTGGGTGGAGTTTGGGGAATTGTGGTGGAGCTAATGTCCCAGCAATTCCTCTGGATGTCCTCACCCTCATCTGCTCCTACACACTCATTAATATCTTCCGCTTCTCTTTGTTTGCTCCCTAGGTGCTCAGAGGAGTTGGAATCAGACAGGTAAGACACTGCAAAACCCCAGCTTACCTGCCCTGGACACATGGCATGAATATGAGGCTGGGAGCCAGGACTCCTGGGTTCTATCTCCAGCTCTGGGAGAGGAGGGGGGCTAGTGGGTTAGAGCACATGGGGCTGGGAGCCAGGACTCCTGGGTTCTCTCCCCAGCTCTGGGAGAGGAGTGGGGGCTAGTGGTTAGAGTGGGGAGGGCTGGGATCCAGGACTCCTGGGTTCTCTCCCCAGCTCTGGGAGAGGAGTGGGGGCTAGTGGTTAGAGCAGGTGTTTTGGGGAGTGAGGATGCTGGATTCTTTGCTCACCCCATTGTCAGGCTGTCCCGTGTGGTTCATGGCTCTGAGTGCCTATCTCAGGGCAGACTGTCAAAACCAGGGCAGACACCTCAAAGTGGTGGTATGTTGCATAATTTCACCAGGCCAGTAACAAATGTGACAGTCTCACCGTGGGGTCACAGACAGGCCCCTTAGCCTCTCCCGTCTATCTTCCACCCAGACAAACTGATGAATGGGACCATTCGTGATGAATGGTCACCAAAATCACACCACGGTCAGGCTGGCTGCAGTCCCAGGACACCAGTCACTAACCCCAGCGCAGCTGGTGCCCCAGACCCTACGCCAAAGACAGCGTCTTTAGCCAGTCCTGTAACACACAAGCGGAAGGTTTATTCGCTGTGGAAGAGGAAGAAGAGAGTTATTGACTGGCTAAAGCGAGTAACCAGACACGCACCAGTCAGTCACCAGCTAACACCTGAGCGGGACAGCGGTGTGGAGCTCCAGCAATTCAAAGTGTGTCCCAGGGCAGCCACCCCCTCCTTACCCTGGGGCAACCATTTGGTATCAGGGTCCCTGTGCAGCTGGCAGCTGGGGACTTTCCCCAATGACCCTTCTCTGGGGTCTCCTGTCCCTCCCCTTCTCCATCTCCTGTTCCTGTTTTAGCTGCTTCGCATGGTCTCAGCTTGCTCCTTCTCCCGGCCAGCTAGTCCTGCTGCCGCCTCGGTGGCTCTCAGACCCTCTTGGCTCCCTGCCTGGGTCCAATCAACCTTCTCCAGCTGTGAAACCAGCTCCGCCTTGTTGAGCTCGCCGGCACCCACCCCTCCATTCCTTCACAGTTTGGTGATATTCTTCGGGAGCTGGTTATGCGCCGTTCTCTTCCTGTTTCCTTTGACTACCCTCGTTTTACTGCTGCAGGTCACAATACTCCTAGTGCATTCGGTATCCCACCGCTGCCACCATCTGTCACAGAGCCACAGGATCGGTGCTACGGCCCCGGCTTTGGAAGGGTCTCTAGGACGATCCCCTTCAGCAAAATACTTGGGTTTGTTGGTCACCTGGCACACAGCACATGGGGTTCTTTGGGGAGCACAATTAAACCATGGTCCATTCTGGTCAGCCCAGAGGCCCAGCCATGCTGCAGTGAACCCCATGTTCAAGCTCTGTCTGACCCCCTGGGTCAGTCCCCAGGTGTGAACCCCGACTCCCTCCAGCACTCAACCCTTATCCCCCCCCCACACCTCCCCAGTCCTTTCTTCTGGAGCTGGGGGGTACTTCTCGGCTTCCCTGCTGAGAGGTGGGGAAATCCATCTCCCGCCGGGGCGCTGGCCACCAGGTGTCAATGGCTGGTGGTTGGATTTTTCGTCATCTTCATGGATTCTCCACCAAGGTGGGGTTGGCCAGTCCTTTTCCAGTGCCCCGGCCTGGCTCAGGCAGCGAGGCGACAGTCACGCCTCAGGGCTTGGCTACACTTGAAATGCTGCAGGGGGGTCTCTCATCAGCGTAGTTAATCCACCTCCCCGATAGGCCGTACGCAGGGAGAATTCACCCACTGACCGAGAGCTGGCCACACCCAGAGTAAGGTCAGTTTAACTTGCCCCGGGGGTGTTTGTGGATTTTTCACACCCCTGAGTGTGATACCGATCGAATTTCCCAGCGCAGGGGAGGGCGGTGTCGCTAGCCTGCCCTGAGAGCAAACAGTCCTTTCCCACACACGGGGTGACAATGCGGCATTCAGGGGAAACTGAGGCACAGCTAGTGACCATAAAAATAGTTCATAAAATTCCCACTTGCTCTGGCGAGTCAGTGCCACGATGGGGACCCAGGTTTTGGTGGGGGAGGAGGTCTGGGCAGTGCCCAGCATGATGCAGGGACTGAGCTTATTTGGGGGTGAGGGGGCGTGTCTGTGCCCAGGGGCCCTGAGATTGGTCAGTGTCTGTACAGCACCTGACACAACGGGGGCCCCAATCTCGGGGGGGGTCTGCGCAGCACCTGGCGCGATGGGCAGCCCCACACTCTGCTGTCCCACAGCTCATCCCAAGCAATGGCGGCGGCAGGACTGACCCTAGCGGGAGGCAGCGCCAGCTGCTGCCAGACAGGTCGCGGCTGCTGCCGGGAGGAGACAGAGTTTGCAAAGCCGATTTATTGATGATTTTCGGAGCACAAGTGGCCGGATCAAAGCGGCTGCGAGGCCCTTCCCCACCGGCCTCCCAGTCACCCCCGGGGTCTGTGTGCTGCAGCGTTGCAGGAAGGGCTGGATATGACCCCCTGTGCCCACTCCCCATAGCGACCCCCTGAGCTTCCGTCCACCACCCTCTCCCAGCCGTGTCCCCCAGGCCCCAGCAATGCGGAGCCCACACCTGGTGCCAAGGGGGGGGGTCTATACACACCCCTGCTGGCGGGGGGCTGCCATGTTACCTGGGGCTGCGTCTGGGCCGGGGGGTTGGCGCGGGGGGGAGCCCCAAGGGGCAGGTCACAGGGCCGGCAGCAGCAGCCCAGCAAGGAGCGGTGCAGCCAGAGCCAGCGCTAGGCATGAGCAGACTAAGCCGTTGCTGCAGGGCCCCGGCGGGGTGGTACTGGCGGTACCGGCACTGAGTACGGCAGGAGAGACGATGGAGAGGCCAGCGCCACCCGTGACATTCTGGATCCAGTTGACATAGACTGGGACCTGGACGTACACCTTGGGGAGCGGGGGTGAGGAGTTTCTGCCCCAGCTGATGATCCCCGTCAGGACGAAGCTGCCGTTCCTTTGACAGACCAGAGGCCCCCCGGAGTCAAACTAGAGAGAGAGGGACACTAGGGTCAACAAGGGCAGCCCCTTTGCCTCCCTTCCCACAAAGTGCCTCCTGTTTTTCCTCTCCCAGAACCAGGGAGAGAACCCAGGAGTCCTGGCTCCCAGCCCCCCTGTTCTAACCCACTCGACCCAACTCCCCTCCCAGAGCTGGGGATAGAACCCAGGAGTCCTGGCTCCCAGCCCTGCTCTAACCCACTAGCCCCCACTCCTCTCCCAGAACCAGGGAGAGAACCCAGGAGTCCTGGCTCCCAGCCCCTGCTGCTCTAACCACTGGACCCAACTCCTCTCCCAGAGCCGGGGACAGAACCCAGGAGTCCTGGCTCCCAGCCCCGCTCTAACCCACTAGCCCCTACTCCTCTCCCAGAACCAGGGAGAGAACCCAGGAGTCCTGGCTCCCAGCCCCTGCTGCTCTAACCCACTCGACCCAACTCCTCTCCCAGAACCAGGGAGAGAACCCTGGAGTCCTGGTTCCCAGCCCCCCCCCACTCTAACCACCAGCCCCCACTCCCTCCCAGAGCTGGGGATAAAACTCATTTCCTTCCCATGCCATGTCCTGCCGCAGTGCTGGGGCAGAGCTTCCACCCTTGTTAGGTTTGTTTTTTCTGGCATTAAGCTCACGTTACGTTTAACCTTCTCAGTTTGGTGGGGCCAGAGCTCAGAGAGTTTCCCCCCCATTCCTATGGTGACTTGTGAGATCTCCCAGAATGCACTGGTGCTAGGAGAGCTGCTTTCTCCATCAATGAGACGCGGCAGAAGATCAAATTAAAACATCACCCACCTGGGCCTTGTTTGAGAGCTGGGGAGGAAGGGCCAATATTTGCAAACAGAAAAATGTGCCAGATAATTTCAAGCAGCCCCAGTGCTGCCCTCCTAAGCCAAGAAGCCCACCTTGCAGGGGCCATTAGGGTCACCCCTGGCCCCAGTGCACAGCATGTCATCTTGGATCCAGTGGCTCTGTTCCCTAAAGTGTTCTCTGCAGGTCGACACATCGACGAGAGGAACCTGCACCTCCTGGAGAGTCTGGGGTGGCTGAAGTGCATCTGGAATGAGAGAGTCGGGGATGGAGCCTCGGGGATGCCGAGGGAGCTGGAAAAGACGGGGACGGGCTGGGGAAAATCTCTCCTAGTGTAACACGGCGGCTGGGCATGTGAGCAACATCACAATCCAGGGGCTGCAGATCAGAGTGCGCATAAACGTCCCCGTCAGGGGAGATTGTGTGTGAGCGCGCGCAGTGCTGCCCCCTGATGGAGAGGACGGGGAAGAGTGTGTGTGTGTGTGTGTGTGAGAGAGAGAGAGAGAGCGAGAGCGCGCAGTGCTGCCCCCTGATGGAGAGGACAGGGCAGAGAGTGAGAGTGTGTGTGTGTGTGTGTGTGTGAGCGCGCGCAGTGCTGCCCCCTGATGGAGAGGACAGGGCAGAGAGTGAGAGTGTGTGTGTGTGTGTGTGTGTGTGTGTGAGCGCGCGCAGTGCTGCCCCCTGATGGAGAGGACAGGGCAGAGAGTGAGAGTGTGTGTGTGTGTGTGTGTGTGTGAGCACGCGCAGTGCTGCCCCCTGATGGAGAGGACAGGGCAGAGAGCGAGAGTGTGTGTGTGTGTGTGTGTGTGTGTGTGTGAGCATGCACAGGATGTCCCTCGTGGCTACACAGCCCTGTGTGTTTCGAGCTCAGAGGAAGGGCTCTCAGATCACCCCCAATCACCCATTAGACCAGGGGTCTCAAACATGCGGCCCGCGGAGCTCTTCCCTGCGGCCCGCGGAGCTCCCCAGGGGAGCTCCGCAGGGGCCCCCAAGAGAAAAGCGGAGGCTCCCGCCTCCGCCCCTCTCCTGGAGCCTCGGCACATAGAGCGCCGAGTCGCCGTCCGAGCGCCTGAGCCCCGCCCCATCCGAGCCGCGTGGGGAGGGGGCGGGGCTGGGAGCTCTGGGCTGAGCGCTGCGCTCGGCGTGGAGCTCCCAGCCCCGCCCCCTCACCACGCGGCTCTGAGCGGGACGGAGCTCAGGCCTCGCCGGAGACGCGCTCGGGTAAGGGGGGGGGAAAGCGAGACCCGCCGGGCCGGGGGGTGGGGGAGGGAAGCGGGACCCACCGGGGCTGGGCTGGGGGGGGGAAGGGAAGCGAGACCTGCCGGGGCCGGGCCGGGCCGGGGGAAGGGAAGCGAGACCCGCCGGGGCTGGGCCGGGGGAAGGGAAGCGGGACCCGCCGGGGCTGGGCCGGGCCGGGAGCATGGGCGGCAGGTTATATATTTGTGTGGGGCCCGGGCCCCAGCAATATTCAGGGCTGGGCGCCCTGCTCCAGCAATAGTTGGAGCTGGGTCTCTTCCCGCCCCCCCCCCCCCGGTCCTGCCTGGATTGGCCCCGGCCACCGCAGGTCTCCCCCCGCCGCCGCGACCCTGCCTGGAGCAGGTCCCAGCCCCCGCCTGCCACCCCCCCTCCGCGTGTCCCCCCCCTCTGCCGCGTTGTGTTGCGTCCCTGCCTGACAGAACGCAGCGCGCCTCTCCCCTGCCTGCTGCCCGGAGGGCTCCCAGCAGATTTGCTGTCTGCTGCCGCAGGGTCCTAGTGCCTGGCCACCGCCAGTACTGGCAAGGCAGGCTGCCCTTACCCTGAGCCTCTCCAACCCCAAACCCTCAGCCCCAGCCAGAGCCCTCATTCCCCCCGCACCCTAATCCTCAGCCCCAGCCCTGAGCACCCCCACATCATGAACCCCTCATCCCCCTGCACCCTAATCCTCAGCCCCAGCCAGAGCCCTCATCCCCTGCACCCTAATCCTCTGCCCCAGCCCTGAGCGCCCCCACATCATGAACCCCTCATCCCCCCGCACCCTAATCCTCAGCCCCAGCCAGAGCCCTCATTCCCCCGCACCCTAATCCTCAGCCCCAGCCCTGAGCACCCCCACATCATGAACCCCTCATCCCCCTGCACCCTAATCCTCAGCCCCAGCCAGAGCCCTCATCCCCCCGCACCCTAATCCTCTGCCCCAGCCCTGAGCGCCCCCACATCATGAACCCCTCATCCCCCCGCACCCTAATCCTCAGCCCCAGACAGAGCCCTCATTCCCCCCGCACCCTAATCCTCAGCCCCAGCCCTGAGCACCCCCACATCATGAACCCCTCATCCCCCTGCACCCTAATCCTCAGCCCCAGCCAGAGCCCTCATCCCCCTGCACCCTAATCCTCAGCCCCAGCCAGAGCCCTCATTCCCCCCGCACCCTAATCCTCAGCCCCAGCCCTGAGCACCCCCACATCATGAACCCCTCATCCCCCTGCACCCTAATCCTCAGCCCCAGCCAGAGCCCTCATCCCCCTGCACCCTAATCCTCAGCCCCAGCCCTGAGCGCCCCCACATCATGAACCCCTCATCACCCCGCACCCTAATCCTCTGCCCCAGCCCTGAGCGCCCCCACATCATGAACCCCTCATCCCCCTGCACCCTAATCCTCAGCCCCAGCCAGAGCCCTCATCCCCCCGCACCCTAATCCTCTGCCCCAGCCCTGAGTGCCCCCACATCATGAACCCCTCATCCCCCCGCACCCTAATCCTCTGCCCCAGCCCTGAGCGCCCCCACATCATGAACCCCTCATCCACAGCCCTCACCCCACACTCCAAACCTCTGCCCTAGCCCTGAGCCCCCTCCTGCATCATGAACCCCTCATCCACAGCCCTCACCCACAGCCCAACCTCTTCCCTAGCCCTGAGCCCCCTCCTGCATCATGTACCCCTCACCCTCAGCCCCACAGCCCTCACCCCTGCACTCCCTCCTATCCCCAAACTCCGTCCCAAAGCCTGCACCCCCACCCCCTGCCGCAGCCTGGAGCCTGCATCGAGCACAGAGCCTGCATCCAGACCCCCTCCCCCACCCAAACTCCCTCCCAGAGCCTTAGGCAGTAAATCTAAGTGCGTGTTTTGTCCTTTGAGTGAGGTGCATTACTGAGTGTATATATTTATTAAAACTGCCTGTGCTTAGGGGAGGAGGTGGAGAAGAGACAGGGCAGGGGCGGGGCCTCATGGAAGGGGTGGATTGGGGGTGGGGCCAGGGGCAGCAAGGGGGCGTGTCAGTGATGCGGCCCTCGGGCCAATGCACTAGTCCTCATGCGGCCCTCGGGGTCATTTGAGTTTGAGACCCCTGCATTAGACCCACCAAGCTCCCATCCCCCCTCACCTTTACACTCTGGCCCGGTATTCCCCCAGCCCGTGACCCAGCACTTTTCCCCGGCTGGGAACTGGGTGGAGGGGCCCAGCAGGGAGACGGGGCGGATGGTGTCTGTGAAGTTGACAGGTTCCATCAGCTGCACCAGGGCGATGTCGGCGAAGAACGGGCTCTGGTTGTAGTCGGGGTGGCTGATGAAGCGACGCACGGGGGACGAGATGCAGGTGCGGGAGGCATTGGGGAGCTGGTACTCCCCCAGGTTCACGCAATAACTAGATTCACTGAGATGGCTGGGAGAGGAGGGGCAGAAAATACTGATCAAGGAGGAAAGATAGATTGTGAACATAGACAAAAATGCAGCCACTTCTGGGGCAGAGATGCTGGGGAACAGCCACACAGCAACGCGATGCCTCACCCAGCACAAAGATGCAGCCAGCTCTGGGGTGGGGGCAGCAGGGGAACCGTCACACTGCACCATGGGGATAGTCTGACCAAGAGCAGGAAGTCAGCCATGGAGCTGAGACCATAGACAGATGTCACTGCAAACCAAGTCAGGGCAGCCTGGGATCCCCTGCCAGGGTGACTCACCGACTGAAGCAGTGAGCGGCTGACACCACCCACTGGGCTGAGATGAGGGATCCTCCACAGATGTGGTCGTATTCATTTTTTTTGACATCATATTCCTGCACACTGACCTGCCAGGGCCATCGACCCTCCTGTGCATCCTGCCCCCCTGTGATACGGCTGAACACTGCACAAACCAGGGAGCCATGTTAACACAGGACAAGGTGCACACCTCTCCCCCTCCCAGAACTAAAGATAGAACCCAGGAGTCCTGAGTCTTTACCTGGCTGGTCTTGACTCTCCTCAGCACCTATGGAGGGAACAGAAATGTCGGGAAGACATTACAGCATCAGGGCCATAGGGACAGGAGCGGCATTAGGATCCGAAGGAAGGCAGGATGATGGAAGGTGCGGAACTACTAACTGTGGTATATAACTGTGGTATGTATTATTTCAGTCAGCTTCTGGACCCAATGAATGGAAGATTAGCTAATGTGACTCCAGAGGTGATCCCAGAAATTACAGGCCCGTAAGCCTGGTTTCAGTACCGGGCAAACTGGCTGAAACTATAATAAAGAACAATATTGTCAGATTTATAGATGATTATAATTTGTTGAGGAAGAGTCAACATGGTTTTAGTAAAGGGAAATCATGCCTCACCAATCTACTAGAATTCGCTGAGGAGGTCAACAAGCATGTGGACTAAGGGGATCCGGTGGATATAGTGTACTTAGATTTTCAGAAAGCCTTTGACAAGGTCCCTCACCAAAGGCTCTTAAGTAAATTAAGCTGCAGCGGGGTAAGAGGGGAGATTCTCTCAATGACTGTTAACTTGTTAAAAGATAAGAAACAAAGGGTGGGTATGAATGGTCAGTTTGCAGAATGGAGAGAGGTAAATAGTGGTGTCCCCCAGGGGTCTGTACTGGGATCGGTCCTATTCAACATATTCATAAATGATCTGGAAAAGGGGCTAAACAGTGAGGTGGCAACATTTGCAGATAATACAAAATTATTAAAGATAGTTAAGTCCCAGGCAGACTGCGAAGAGCTACAAAGGATCTGTCAAAACTAGGTGACTGGGCAACAAAATGGCAGATGAAATTTAATGCTGATAAAGGCAAAGTAATGCACATTGGAAAGCATAATCCCAACTATCGATATAAGATGATGGGGTATAAATTAGCGGTTCCCACTCAAGAAAGATCTTGGACTCATTGTGGAGAGTTCTCTGAAAACGTCCACTCAATGTGCAGCAGCAGTCAAAAAAGCCACCTGAATGCTGGGAATAATTAAGAAAGGGATAGATAATAGGACAGAAAATATCATATTGCCTCTGTATAAATCTATGGTATGCCCACATCTTGAGCACTGCGTGCAGATGTGGTCGCCCCACTCACAAAAGATGTATTGGAATTGGAAAAGGTTCAGAAAAGAGCAGCAAAAATGATTAGGGGTCTGGCACGGCTTCCGTGTGAGGAGAGACTAATAAAACTGAGGCTTTTCATCTTGGAAAAGAGACGACTAAGGGGAGATATGGTTGAGGTCTATAAAATCATGACTGGTGCAGAGAAAATAGATAAGGATGTGTTGTTTACTACTGCCTATAACACAAGAACTAGAGGTTGAAATTAATAGGCATCAGGTTTAAAACAAACAAAAGGAAGTATTTCTTCACACAACGCACAGTCAACCTGTGGAACTCCTTGCCAGAGGATGTTGTGAAGGCCAAGACCACGACAGGGTTCAAAAAAGAACTAGAGAAGTTCATGGAGGACAGGTCCATCAATGGCTACTAGCCAGGTTGGGCAGGAATGGTGTCCCTGGCCTCTGTTTGCCAGAAGCTGGGAATGGGTGACAGGTGACTGGATGCTTCCCGGTTCTGTTCATTCCCTCTGGGGCACCTGGCATTGGCCACTGTCGGCAGACAGGACACTGGGCTAGATGGACCTTTGGTCTGACCCAGGATGGCCGTTCTTATGTTCTTATCAGGCTGGAATACAAGCCCCACCCACTGTCCCATAGCTCCTCCCATAATCCCCATACCGCACCCCAAATTGTAGGTGGCTACCATGTGTCAATAGGTTTCAGAGTGAACATCGACATGAGATGAACGAGGGCTGCGCTCAGCTCTCTCAGGGCCAAACGTGCTCTTTCCACCCAGCCAAGCCTGAGGGCAGGAGATTGGGGCACAACAAATGGGAGGGGGACTGGAGGCAGTGGCTCCTGTGGGGGGTTAGTCAGAGGGGTGGGAGGGGTCAAGCCGGTGATGTCTGGGGCGGTGGGGAACAGGGTCCCTTCATGCACACCAGGGCCTGGGGACCGGCACTGTCATTTCTGCCCCTCTCTGGGTAGGATCTGTTTTCCTCATGTGCCCCCAGACCCACAAACTTACAAACCCAGGCCCTGGGAAAGAGTCAGAGCCAGTCCACTGGGGCAGGATCTGGATCTGATCTTCCCCTTCTGGTCTGTTCCCCATGGCTCTGCATCGCTCTGGATCCCTTGCTCCCTCTTACCATGCACTGGGGACGGCAGCAGCACCAGCAACAGGAGCAACGCGGCCAGCTGGGAGCAGAGTCCCGCCATGATCCGGTCCCACAGGAGCTCTGGGTCGGGACGGCCCAGCTCAGCCTCCAGCCGGCGGAGCAAGAAGCTCTGGCTTCGAGGCAGCGGGTTCTAAACCCAGCGGGAGCCGCCCCGTGGGTGTGGGGGCTGATTTTGGCCAGATGTGCTGATGCTGAGGAAGCCATGGCACCTCGGACTCTGGTTCTCCAGCTGTCTGGCTCGGAGCCCAGCGGTTACATTTCTGATTCACAGGAAATTGAAAGCAGAAGCTCATGAACCCTCATCTCTGCGCCCCACCCCATTGTGAGACACGCCCGTTCACAGCCCGGCTCCCCTCTGCACAGAGTCTCTTTTCCTCACATCCCCCAGACCTACAAACCCACGAGCCCAGGCCCTGGGAAAGGGACAGAGCCAGGCCACTGGGTCAGGCTCATCCCCTCTGGTCCTTCCGTCCGTCCCCCCCCGCCCCCGCCCCCGCCAGCCCCGGGGGCAGGATCTGCTTCTTCTCTGTTCCCCCGGGGGAAGTTTGGCTGGTGGGGGTGGGGGTTCCTTTGCCAACCCACATGATATTTAAATTGCTTCTCCCTGCTTGGCCTACTACAGGCAGTCAAACCGCTGGTGGCAACATGGAAGCTCCCAACCTGCTTTCCACCCAGGTCTCCTGTCTCTGGCCCGTGTCAGGAAGTGGCCAGCTGGCAGATGCTTGTCCAACCTGTTCTTAAAAGCCTTCAATGACAGATATATTCCCCAGCCTCCCTCGAAACCCTGTTCCAGACACCTTAACTACCCTTAGCCTTAGAAAGCTCCTCCTAATATCTAATCTAGATTTCCCTTCAACCTCAAGATTAAACAAGGTCAGTTATAATAACACATGGAGATATACTTATCTCCTAGAATGGCAAGGGACCCAGAAAGGTCATTGAGTCCAGCCCCCTGCCTTCACTAGCGGGACCAAGTACTGATTTTTACTCCAGATTCCTAAGTGGCCCCCTGAAGGATTGAACTCATAACCCTAGGTTTAGCAGGCCAATGCTGAAACCACTGAGCTATCCCTCCCCCTAAACCTTATAGGCCCTGTTTTCTGAACCTTTGATCATTTATGTTGCTCTCCTCTGGACCCCTCAATTTGTCCACATCTTTCCTAATGTGCGGTGTCCTGAATTCAGCACACTCTGCCCCCTGAGACTTCACCATAGAGTGGGCAAATGACCTCCCATGTCTTCCTGACAACACTGCTTTTAATACAGCCCCAAAAGATATTCGCCTTTTTTGCAACAGCGTCCCATTGTTGACTCAGATTCAATTTGAGATCTGCTCTAGCCCCCGGGTCCTTTCCAGAAATACAACCCCCAGGCAGCGATTCTCCATTTTGTAGTTGTGCATTTGATTTTTCCTTCCTACTTTGTGCTCGTCTTTCCTGAATTTCTTCTTGTTGATTTCAGACCAGCTCTCCCATTTGTCAAGGTCTTTTTGACTTCTGATCCTGGACTTTAATTAATCACTATGCTTGGAAGGATCAGATTGTTACCGGTAAACGTCAATTTCACTGCATCCACCCCAACTGATGAGCAAATATTTCCATCGGCAATCATCAAAATTTACCAATAGGAAACATAAGAAAAATGTATCAGAGGGGTGGCCATGTTAGTCTGGATCTGTGAAAAGCAACAAAGAGTCCTGTGGTACCTTATAGACTAACAGACGTACTGGAGCATGAGCTTTCATGGGTGAATACCCACTTTGTCAGATGCAATTGAGTATTCACCCACGAAAGCTCATGCTCCAGTACGTCTGTTAGTCTACAAGGTGCCACAGGACTCTTTGTCGCTTTTTACATAAGAAAAATGCTGTTTGAAAACTTAGAGTCAGAATCCAACGATTTAGATTTCTGAATTAGGCTTGTTACAAACGGGCTAGTGAATGAAGAGGTCTGATTTGAGATTTACTTTGTATATTTTCACGTGTGGTGTTCACATTTTGCGTTCATGCGTTATAAAGCTTAGACGCTTTGGATAGCATTTGCTATCAGTAAAATAATTGCCTGACTGCCCCCGCCTCCCCCACCCATCATTTCCTGCAACTGAACAAAATTAAACAGATAAAAACAGAAAAAAAATGCTTAACAATAAGTATTGTTCTCTGTCAAAATTATCAAAAAATAAAATTTAAATGCTACCGAGCCTATTCCTACCCCGGGCGGGCAGACACCAGGTCTGTAGCCAACTTTTGGCTAACTTACAGTTACAATTGATACCGTTGATTATCTAAGCCATTGTATTGTCCAGCATGGCCATGCCCTGCTCTCAGATCCGGCTTCCACCAGGTCAGGGGCTTGCATCTGAGCCTTGACTGACCATCAGGCCGTGAATTTACGTTTCCTGGAAGTCAGTGGCTGGGGCATAAAAGTCTGTGCATGAGGAATTGTGAGAGATAAAACAGGATCCAGTAGGTTGGCGTTGGCACCCCTGTCACTGCCCCTTGCCACCCTGAAATGGCAGGCTGGGTTCTCCTCTTTTGCCAGGGTTATTGGATGAGAACCGGGCATCGCATGATGTGTCACCTTTCTTTTAAAGCTCTGAGCTCCAGGAGTCAGGTGATCACTGGTATTCTCAAGGGGTCAGTTACTTGCCTTTGTGGTGCCAGAGAAAAACTTGACAAGAAGGCTCAGAAAGCCAGAAGCTGCATTTGCCCCTTTTCTCCATCTCTGACCTCCCCGAAAATCAGCAGGGTTCTGGCCATTGGCACTTAGAACATTCCCGGCACTTTTGGAAGCCCTGGATGTGGCATTCAAACGCTATCACGTTACAGACAGGATCACCGCTGCACCCTGGCTTTGCTAGAGACCTTTGGAGGAACCGCTTCAGGGCACCCGACCTTCAAGGGATCCCCCTCTTTCTTCAGAGTCATTGTCCAACTCTGGCAGACCCCGGCTGAGTTCACAGGCTCCGCCTGCCGGAGATCCCCGGGGATCAGCGTCAGTTGTTCAGTCCTCAGGGCTCCGTTGTCCTGGCCAACCCTCCATTCACACGGGTCCATTTCAGCCAGTCTTGTAATGACCCCGGCACCCTACCCCAGTTATGTCACTCAAACACCCCATGTTTCCTTCTCGGTCCTCAAAATGGCTTTTAACCCTTTTTCACTCCTGGGTAGCAATGCACCGTAGAGAGGGAAACTGAGGCACACATCAGCATCCTAAAAATAGGACAGGAGATTCCTACTTCATCACAGCCCCACCTCATTCAAAGGGTGGGTGTGAAGCTGCCCAGGAGCTATGGGCTGAGGATTGGTTTAGGTGGAGGCAGGGGCGGGGGAAGCGAGATCACAGGGGAGCTGAGGAGAGACGAAAGACAGAACAGAGGAGAGCAGAGACAGAGGCAGAGGCAGGATCTTGTGAGAACAGTGCGATGCTGGGAAAAGCCAGACCGAGAGTTTGGGGCTCTGCTGGTGAAGGGGGCTGAAAGCTAAAAATCCTGCTCCTTTCAGTCTCAGCTCCCCCTGGGTTTGGAGAAGCAGGACTTTGTATGCTCTGTGTGTAACCAGCAGGAAGCTTACATCGATCCCTGGGTGCGTGTAGCTCAGGGGAACCAGGCTGGTTTGGGGAAGGATTGCAGGAGGTCTGCTTGGAGGATGGGTGTGAAGCTTGCTTTGTCTCTGAGAACCCCTTCTTCATCTACGTCAGTTTCAACCAGTCTCTTAATGACCCTATTCGTTCCTCCCAGACAACGCGGTGACAAACACCCCCCTGTGCCTCTTAGTCTGCCCTGAGAGCAAACTGGAGCCTGTTTTCCCCTGGGAGAAACTGAAGCTTCCTATAAATACGAAAAATGCAGACTATCGTGTTCCAAAGCTGTGGGAGTCGAGCGATTGCCAACAAACCCGTCCAAAATTGTGACTAACTCCCCAAAACCATGAAAAAACAATTAAATAAGTGGTGGGAATTTGCATCCCAATGTCATGATGCTGGGCAGTGTTAGGGATATAGATATTCAGGCCTGTCTGTAAAGGCCTATATTTTAAGAATGTAGGTATATGTTTGTAACCCTTCGGCCCATCTGAGTTGGCAGCGACAAGGGCCGGGTTCAGTATCCAGGGGTTCCGTGTCAATAACACAATGCAAAACCGGCTCGAGCCCCCACCCAGTGACCTGGGACAATTACATACCCCCCCCCCCACCAGGCGCCTCTAGGAGGCAATACTTCCCCACTTGCAAGCACAGAGTCTGAGTGTAGCAAAATCCTTTTAATAAAGGAGGGAAACAATGCAGTGTTATGTTGGGGAAACACCACAAACAGGATTCACAACACAAACCATGAGCAAAAGACCCCCCCTCCCCCAAGTAAGTTTGGCAATGTCCTTTTCCCCTCGGGGTCTTAAGTCCGGCAACCCCCAAAAATCACCCAAAAGTCCAACAACCCAAAAGTCTCTGTCCCTGGTCAGTGCAGCCCCAGAGTTCAAAAGTTTATCTGCAGAGTTTTACCTCCCAGCCTGGGGGGGAGGGGAGGCACAGCAGTGTTAAGGGGCACCTTACGTGGTCCAAGGCCGACTGCCCCACCTCTCCATGGGGTTCTGCTGCAGTCTTCACCGTGAGCCATTCCACCAGCCGCTCCACTCCTCCAGCTGTCCCGTGAGCCGCTCCACAAGCTGTCCTGCAAACCACTCCAGCCATCCCAGAACTAGCTCTGCAGCATACCTTCAGGCTGCCCCACAGCACTCAGTGACTTCAGCTTGTAGTAGGGGAGCCTCAGTGCTGTTGTACCATTGGCCTGCAGTGAATTCAGGTCTGCAGCCTGTAACCAGTCTCCTAACGGAATTAAAGTTAGCTCTGATATTCCACAGTAGAGAGCAAAGAAAAACCTCAAGAAGGGCAGGCTGACCATCAGGTACAAATCCCTGTCCCTGTCCCTGTCCCTGTCCCTGTCCCCAGCCAGCCAGCCAGCCAGCCAGCCAGCCTGCCTGCCTGCCTGCCTGCCTGCCTGCCTCTCTCTCTCTCTCTCTCTCTCTCAATTCACTGGGTTTTGGAACCCATGTCCCTTGTCTAGCGAGTGCTACTTAGTTGATGGCAAGTCCCTCTGTCATGAAACAGTTCCACTGGCCTTGATTCACATAATCAGGGTAACAACACTTTATTCTTCCTGCCTCAATAACAGAGAAACTGGGGACCCCACAGCAGGCACAGTGACCATGTGGGCTCATGCTAGGCAGGGTGGGTGTGTCTATGCAAACAAGACCAACCCCTTAAGTTCTTTTCCACAACTCACCACAATTCACCACCAGATCTGAGGGTAGAGCTCAGCCTGACTCTGCTTACATGTTTATCATTTAGCTAGTTATAGCGGTATAAAAGAAAGAATCTGTTTAAGGGCCTTCTGTCACTGTGACACTCTGAGGCCCTGTTCTTAGGCTCAGGCCTTTGGCTAAGCAGTGCGAGCAGCCACAAGCCGGGAAGCGACCGGTCACGTCCTCACATTCCAAACTAGTCACACTGAAATAAGGCGCTATTGGGCTGTTAGGTAGGTGATCCGATCTATCACCTCCAGAGAAAGGGAAGAGCCTAGAAGATGTAAAAGGAAATTTACTTTGATCGTTTTCTGTTTGGTAAGAACTCATTTATCAATAGACACAGCTGGGAAATCCTTATGTCTGTCTAGATGTAGTTGTGAAATCCTCCCTTCTGTTATTGTTTTGTCATTATAGGTCCCACTTTGCTGTTGTTTATTTGCATGGTCTCTGTCTGATTCGGTGATTGTTTCTGGCTGCTGTATAATTAGTTTTGCTGGGTGTAAACCAATTAAGGTGGTGGGATATAATTGGTTAGCTAATCATGTTACAATATGTTAGGATTGGTTAGGTAAATTTCAGAAGAATGATCAGTTAAGGCAGGGGTAGGCAAGCTATGGCACATGTGCCGAAGGCGGCACGCGAGCTGATTTTCAGTGGCACTCACACTGCCCGCGTCCTGGCCACCGGTCCAGGGGGCTCTGCATTTTAATTTAAATTTAAATGAAGCTTCTTAAACATTTTAAAAGCCTTATTTACTTTACATACAACAATAGTTTAGTTATATATTATAGACTTATAGAAAGAGAACTTCTAAAAACGTTAAAATGTATGACTGGGACATGAAACCTTAAATTAGAGTGACTAAATGAAGACTCGGCACAGCACTTCTGAAAGGTTGCCAACCCCTGGGTTAAGGTATAGCTAAGCATATTACTATATAAATTAGGGGTGGGATGATGTGCAGTCTATATGGTTTTATAAAAATATGATAATGAGTGAATATAATGTAACTGGAATGTGCTTCATGCAAAAGGTCTCTTGTAAGGTATCGTTACAAAGCTTATAATCTACTGAGTGTGATCATCCTAGTTGTATAAATGTACCACTCTTGTATCTGAAACTAGAAATATGAACTATAAGTTTGAGGTCCTACTGTAATTATGCAAAGTGTGGACCATGAATGGTGGTTTGGAATCTTGATGACTCCCATTAGCCAGAACAATTGACTGCAGATGGCTCTGTTTTACCTGTCAGTCTTCCTGCATACCTGTGTGCTGGCAAGCGGGTAATGAAGTCTTGCAGTGACATGTGATCATGTCACCTGAACTGGAATCCATCTTTAACCTGGTGCTTTTCCAGTGATGGGGGGGTGGAAACCCAGAGAGAATAAGAATTCCCGCCTTATGCAAAAGATATATAAAGGGGTCGAACAGAATAAAGGTGGGGAGGAGCTATCGTGAAGAATCCCCTAACTACCACCTGAGCTGGAACAAGAGCTGTACCAGGGGAAAGAATTGTGCCCAGGCCTGGAAGGTGTCCAGTCCGAGGAAAAAACTTACTGAAGCATCTCTGAGGGTGAGATTATCTGTATTCAGTTTGATTAGACATAGATTTGCGTATTTTATTTTATTTTGCTTGGTGACTGACTTTGTTCTGTCTGTTACTACTTGGAACCATTTAAATCCTACTTTCTGTATTTAATAAAATCACTTTTTACTTATTAATTAACTCAGAGTGTGTATTAATACCTGGGGGAGCAAACAACATTGCATATCTCTCTATCAGTGTTATAGAGGGTGAACAATTTATGAGTTTACCCTGTATAAGTTTTATACAGCGTAAAACAGATTTATTGGGGTTTAGACCGCATGGGAGTTGGGCATCTGAGTGCTAAAGACAACAAGCACATTTCTGTGAGCTGCTTTCAGGTAAACCTGCAGCTTTGGGGCAAGTAATTCGGACCCTGGGTCTGTGTTGGAGCAGACGGGAATGTCTGGCTCAGCAAGACAAGGTGCTGGAGTCCCAAGCTGGCAGGGAAAGCAGGGGCAGAAGTAGTCTTGGCACATCAGGTGGCAGCTCCCAGGGCATTTCTGTGATCCAACCCGTCACAAGGGGCAAACAGGAAGTAAGTTGGGATTCAAAAATAAGGAAAAAGGAACTTGGATTTAAGCTTGCTCGAAGTTCAACCCAATAAATATCAAATTGTTTGCACCTTCGGATGCTTAGGGTGGCAAAAAGGCTGGAGCCGGCCCTGCCTGAGAAGCATTGCAACAGTGCCGGGCTTTTTGTGGGCTTTGTTTGCTGTCTTGTTTTGCAGCCAGTATGAATTCTGCTAACCCTTTTCATGTTCTCTGTATGTATAACTATCTCCTGTCTGTGTGTTCCATTCTATGCAGCTGATGAGGTGAGCTGTAGCCCACAAAAGCTTATGCTCAAATAAATTTGTTAGTCTCTAAGATGCTGCAACAACTTCTGTTGTTTTTGCGGATACAGACTAACACGGCTGCTACTCTGAAAGCTAACCCTCTTGTTTCTCAGAAAGAGCAGTTCGAACCTGCTTTTGGTTTCCAACTGCATGAGACAGGAAACCAACCTAATGAAAGGTGGAAGGTCTCATGGCCAGCGACTGAGATACATCAAAGAAACCTGACAGCTCTTACTGATGTCTCTGCAGCTCTTCATAATATGATCGCTGCCGTCTGGCCTCAAAGCCCGGGATCCACAGCGAAGACATTGGGATGCTGAGAAGTGAATCGCCCTTAGCAGGGATCAGAGTTAGCGCCACATTGAGGTGTATTGGGCCCAGCTTGCACCCCTCTCACAGCCCTTGTCTCAGGCTCTCGGCAGAGGTTAGGGAGTGGTTCACCCCATCTTTAAAGAACCAGAAACTGGGAAATACCAGACAGGAGACCATCACACAGGAGGGTTCGTACCCAGAGGCAGTAAAAAGCCCGAGCACAGAGATGCAGGGTACAGAACACTCTGAACAGAGCGGGGCTCATACAGCAGTGAGTTCCAAACATAAAAGATCCACTAATAAATATATGAAGAACCCACCTCAGAGGGGGTTAGGGGCCAGGCAGGAGGCTGGAACTGAAGGTTCAGAGGGGGTTTCGTTACACAGACTGTGACGGAGCAGGGCGTGGGGAGGACTGACCCGGGAATGTTGTGGGGGAGTTTTACTGGGACTGTCTGCATTGGGGATGGGATATCAGGGTGTGACTTCACTTGAGGGACGATACCTGAGCATGTAACCTGAGCCCAGGACGGGGATGGGGCCAGGTGACACCTTCTCCCCAGGAAACTGGACAAAGGCTGGAGGAGGAGCTGGGGGGAGGCTGGGGGAGAGGCTGGAGGGGTTTCAGTTCGGAGCTGGCTGGGGAAATGGAGGGAGACCCAGGGCCATGATCTAGGCTCCCTGTCCCCCAAGATGGACTTGACTGAGGGGGTCCTGCTGTTGGTACCTACAAGCTCTGTTTTGGTCTGTGTTCCTGTCATCTAATAAACCTTCTGTTTACCAGCTGGCTGAGTCACGGTGAATCACAAGAAGTGGGGGGTGCAGGGTCCTGACTCCTCCACACTCTGTGACACAGACCCCAAATGCAACCCAGGGAACCCCACCCGCAGCACAGCCAGGTCCTGGAAGAAGACACCGGACTCATAAATTTGTTGTGACTGTAAAGTTCATTGCACTTTAGAGACTGTTGCTCTGAACCTCACCCAAGCCATTTCCTCACGGGGTGCAACCTGGGCTGTGGGGCCACGGAGCCCTCTGCCCCACTGACCTGGGGTGAGCGTCTCACGCTGTGATGCTGTGACAAGCCACAGGCCTCTGGCAGGCGCTGCACCCACACAGACACCCACAGGCAGGGATCCGCCCATCTGAGATACATGGATGCTTCTCTCAGCCACTCATGAACCAACAGTTGAGAGGCCCCAGCCAGTTCCCCCTCCGCCTTGCACCCCAGAGCTGTCCTGTCTGGCAGTGGTCAGAAGCCCGTCCAGTGCAAGTTCATTACCCAGTTCACCCCTCCCTCAGTTTGCAGAGGAGATGCACCAGCCTGAGCTGAGATTTCCCCAACACTTCAAACAAAACTAACTGTTTAAGGTAAAATATAAAACAGGTTTATTAACTACAGGCAGATCGATTTTAAGTGATTATAAGTAAAAAGCGCAGACATCAGAGTTGGTTCCTAAAGAAACAAAAAATAAATTAGCAGTCCCAGGTCTACAAACTAAACAGGATTTGAATGAAGCAGAGTCTCCCCCTAACAGATGGTACAAACTGGTCAGAGATCCTCAATACATAGGCTGGGACTCTTTCCCGGCCCGGGACCACCCTTCCCTAATTCAAAGTCTTTGTCCTCCAGATGTGTTTCCAGGTGTCAGTTCCCCGCTTTTATAGTTTCTTCCAGCTTCCTGGAAAGATCCTTGCTGTGAAGTGGGGATCAAGCAGTCTCCATTGTATACGTGTTCCCACTGAGAAGTCTTCACTGTATGCGTGATCCCTCTGAGAAATCTCCATTGTCTACAGTTCCTGGGACAGTGGATTCTTTCCTTGCTGGGTGTTGATGAGCCATTGACCCGCTGTCTAGCTGTTTATGGCTACTCCGTTGTTGTACCTGAAAGGCTTGTTGTGGGTGTCTCCCTGCCTCACAACATTTTTCAGTGACACACACATAGCAAAGCTTCATAACTTCACATACAGTGGCAGCACACACAACTCAACAGGATATGAATGTTCAACAGATCAAGACTTTTCAAATGATACCTCACAAGGTATGTGTGCCGGGTTCGGTCACAGAGACCCCTTGGGACTGTCACCTGATGTGCTGAGACTGCCTCTGAGCCCATTTTCCCTGCCAGCTTTGGACTCCAGAACCCTGCCTTGTTGAGCCAGACACGCTCGCCTGCTGCAACACAGACCCAGAGTCTGAACCACGTCCCCAAAGCTGCAGACTTAACTGAAAACAGCTTAGCAAGTAGTCCTGTCTCCAGCACCCAGACACCCAGCTCCCAATAGGATCCAAACCCCAAATAAATCTGTTTTACCCTGTATAAAGCTTATACAGGGTAAACTCATAAATTGTCCGCCCTCTATCACACTGATAGGGAGACATGCACAGCTGTTTGCTCCCCCAGGTATTAACCACTTAGTCTGGGTTAATTAATAAACAAAAGTGATTTTATTAAGGATTCAAGTGGTTTCAAGTAAAACAGACAGAACAAAGTTACCAAGCAAAATAAAACAAAAACACTCAAGTCTAAGCCTAATACATTAAGAAACTGATACAGGTAATATCTCACCCTCAGAGATGTTCCAATCAGCTTCTTTCACAGACTAGACTCCTTTCTAGTCTGGGCCCAATCCTTCCCCTGGTACAGTCCTTCTTCCAGCTCAGGTGGTAGCTAGGGGATTCCTCATGACTAGCAGCACCCTCTGTTCTGCTCCACCCCCTTTTATATCTTTGGCACAAGGCGGGAATCCTTTGTCTCTCTCTAGGTTCCCACCGTTCCATCTAAATGGAAAAGCACCAGGTTTAAGATGGATTCCAGTACCAGGTGACATGGTCACATGTCCTGGGAGACCCCCCCAAGCCTTCATTCTTCCCTGCCTGACCCACAGGAAGGCTTTCAAATAAACAGAGCCATTTACAACCAATTGTCCTGGTTAATGGGAGCCATCAAGACTCCAAGCCATTATTAATGGCCCACACTTCGCAAAGTTACAATAGGACTTTAGAGTAATACTTCACATTTCTAGCTTTAGATACAAGAATGATACATTTGTACAAATGGGATGACCACACTCCGTAGATTATAAGCTTTGTGACGATACCTTACAAGAGACCTTTTGCATGAAGCATATTCCAGCTACATTATAGTCACACTCATTAGCATATTTCCATAAGCCATATGGAGTGCAACGTCACACCAGGCCCTGCACAGATCCCCCCTGACTGAGATCGGGGCCCCTCTCACACTGGGCCCTGCACAGACCCCCCTGACTGAGATCAGGTGCCCTGTTAAGCCAGGCCCAGCACAGACCCCCCTCACTGAGATTGGGGGCCTGTTGTGCCGGATGCTGCAGAGACTGACTGCGTTTGCGGCTAGGATGTGTCAGCGAGGGCTGTGCCGGGGGGTGACGTTTTGGGGGATGGGGCAAAGTGAAGCAGCCACAGCAGAGTAAAGGAAAAAAGCCGCTCTGAGCTCAGTGGTGTCGGCGTGTTTCTATAGCCCCCCCATGTACCATCCCCTCCCCACCTACTACCCCCTGCCACCAAACTGCTGCGGGGGCAGGAAATCTCTCTGGTGCCCCCGGCTGCTGGAGGCCAACGAGCGAGAGCAGCACGGGAGGCTGCTGCCTGCGACACCTGCCTGGGGAAAGGGCTGCACGGGAGCTCCCTGGAAGTGGTGGGTAGCGTCTGGGAGGGGGAGTGGGCGCATGTGTGGAAGAACTGGCTGGCTGGGGGGATCCTGACCCCAGAGCACTGGCCAGCCGTGGGCACCGAGCACTGGACAGAAAGCCCAGCCCGGCTACCTCCAGCAAAGGGACAGTCCCAGGCAGGGCCGGTTTTAGGCCAATTCAACCAATTCCCCTGAATCGGGCCCCGCGCCCAAGCCCCAGCACGGCGTACGGGCAAGAGCCGGTGCGCTGTACCGGGGTGGCCCGGCTTTCCCAGGGGGCAATTTAAAGGGCCTGGGGCTCCCAGCAGTGGCTGGAGCCCCAGGCCCTTTAAATTGCCACCAGAGCCCCACTGCTGGAGCCTTGGGGTAGGGCTGCGGGGCTCTGGGGGCTATTTAAAAAGTCCAGGGCTCTGCTGCTTCTACCGCCCCGGCCCTTTAAATAGCCGCCGAAGCCCCACCACTTCCCCAGGGCTCCCGCGGGTATTTAAAGGGCCAGGGTGGTAGAAGCAGGGGAGCTCTGGGCCCTTTAAATAGCCCCGGAGCCCTGTGGTAACGGGAGGCTCTGGGGGCTATTTAAAGGGCCGGGGCTCCAGCTGCCCCTACCGCTCTGGTCCTTTAAATAGCAGCCAGAGCCCCGCCACTTCCCCGGGGCTCCCTTGGCTATTTACAGGGCCGGGGTGGTGGAAGCACAGGCGCCCCGGGCCCTTTAAATAGCCCCCGAGCCCCGGGCTGCTGCTGCTACCCCGGTGGGGGAGGGAGGAGGAGGAGGCACTCACCGTACAGGGTGGGCTGTACCCCCTGTACCCAAACCCCTGCCCGCAGCCAGCCCCTGCTGCACCCCCTGCCCTGCCTGCACCAGCCCCGCACCCCCTTCCCTGTCTCCAGCCAACCCCTGCCGCACTCCCCTGCCTGAAGCCAGCCAGCCCACCCCACATCCCCGTCTCCAGCCAGCCCCACACCCCTTGCCCTGCCTGCAGCCAGACCCTACCTCCAGTCAGCCCCTGCCCTCCCTCCAGCCAGCCCCATGTCCACTGGTGCCTTGCAGTTCCCAGGGCAGTAACCCTGCTTCAATGAGGGGGGCAGGGAGCAGCTGGGACCCACACGTGTGCACACCCTAGGGTGACCAGACAGCAAGTGTGACAAATCGGGATGGGGGTGGGCGGTAATAAGATCCTATATAAGAAAAAGACCAAAAAATCGGGACTGTCCCTATAAAATCGGGACATCTGGTCACCCTAGCACACCCTCAGGGAGTGGCGGGGACCCACCCATGTGAAACGGAGCTCATTTCTAACTCAGGCCCATCTTTTAAAAAAAGAACTTTAGGTAGGATTAACATACATCCGTATTTTCCCGGACATGTCAGGCTTTTTGGTTCTTAAATCACCATCCGGGAAGAAATTTAAAAATTTAAAAATTCCTCCTGGGAAAATACGGACATATGGTAACCCTATTGGTACAAAAAATACATACCGTGGCATGTCCCTTAAATCAGAACTTTTTATAGGGAACTGGTTGCTAAGAAATGAAAGGCTTCTTTTTACATTTTTTTTTTTTTTTTTAGTTGTACCTGCCAGGGCCCCGCCGAAAATGTTCGAATTGGGCTCCGCACTTCCTAAAGCTGGCCCTGGTCCCAGGAAAACCAAGGCAAGGAGTTGCAGCCCTGATTTCTCCTCCCGACAGGTATGGCCCGGCAAGGACCAGATCTCGGTTAAGCTACGCAAGGGGTCGGGGAGAGATGAGGGTCTGTGAGCTTCTGCTTTCACTTTCCTGTACTTCAGAGATTTAAACAGGAAAACGCGGGGCTCCAAGCCAGAGAACCACAGGACCAGAGATAAGGGCTCAGAGGTGCCGTGGCTTCTTGGTGCACACGGCTGGTGGTCTGGCAGAAATCACACCCCACACCCATGGGGCGGCTGCAGCTGGGTTTATAACTCACTGCCTTGAAGCCAGGAGCTGTCTGCTCCGCTAGCTGGAGGCTGAGCTGGGCCGTCCCAACCCAGAGCTCCTGTGGGGCCGGATCATGGCGGGACTCTGCTCCCAGCTGGCCGTGCTGCTCCTGCTGCTGGTGCTGCTGCCGTCCCCAGTGCATGGTAAGAGGGACCAAGGGATCCAGAGCGATGCAGAGCCACAGGGAACAGACCAGAGGGGATGACCCTGCAGCCTGGGGTTGGGAATAGAGCTGAGGGGAGGAATCGACTGGATGAGACGATCCTGGCCCCTGCGGTTTGAATTGACAGGAAGGGACCATCCTGCCCCCCGAGGGTGGAATCGACTCAGGGGGACAATCCTGCCCCAGTCGACTGGCTCTGTCTCTTTCCCAGGTCCTGGGTACAAGGGTTTGTGGGGACGGGAGCAGAACAGGTTCTGTGCACTGAGGGGCAGAAATGATGTGCCAGTCCCCGGACCTGCTGTGAATGAAGGGACCCTGAGCCCACCTCTGAGACACCACCCCCCCACACACACAGGCCGGCATGACCCCTGCAGCCCCTCTGACTCACTCCAACAGGTGCCATGGCCCCAGCACCCTCTCAGCTTCAGCACCCAAACCCTCTCCCGCCCTTGGGCTTTGCTGGGTGGAGGGAGGACGTGTGGCCCTGAGAGAGCTGGGAGCAGCCCCCTTTCATCTCATGTCAGCGTTCACTCTGAAACCTACTGATGCATAGTAGCCACCAATGATTTGAGGCAGAGTATGTAGATTATGGAAGGAGCTATAGGACAGTGGGTGGGTGGGGGTTATTCCAGCTCTTTTCCCTGCCTTCCACCCTCCCCAATCGGACCCTAGTGATGCTCCTCCCCCAGTGGCCCTGACTCTGTAATGTCTCCCCAACATTTCCATCCCTCCGCAGGTGCTGAGAGTCAAGACCAGCCAGGTAAAGAGTCTGGACTCCTGGGTTCTATCAGCTGCTCTGGGAGGGGAGTGGGGGCTGGTGGGTTATGGGTGCGGATGTGGGAGGCAGACAGGACTCCTGGGTTCTCTCCCTGGCTCTGGGTGGGAGATGTGCACTTTGTCCCATGTTAACATGACTCCCTGGTTTGTGCAGTGTTCAGCCGTATCATAGGGGGGCAGGATGCACAGGAGGGTCAATGGCCCTGGCAAGTCAGTGTGCAAAAATATGATGACAAAAACCATGAATACCACCACATCTGTGGAGGATCCCTCATCTCGGCCCAGTGGGTGGTGTCAGCTGCTCACTGCTTCAATCGGTAAGTAACCCAGGCAGAAGCAGGGGGAGGGAGGGGCAGGTTCCTCTTATTTGGGTTGCAGCAACATCTGTTTGTGGCCTCTGCCCCCTCATTGACTCCCTGCTCTTGGTCAAGCCATCCCCACGGTGCTGTGCAGCTGTTCTGCTGCTGTGCCCGCCCCAGAGGTGGCTGCATCTCAGTATCACACTGTCTTCCCCTTTTCCTTTTCTCTCCCCCAGCTCTCTGCCCTATTCCCAGTACCAGTTAGTGCTGGGAGCGCACCAGCTCCTCAACCCCTCCCCCAATCAGGTCCTGGCCGAGGTGCAGAAGATCATCCCCCACCCCAGGTACAATAGGAGGAGCTTCGTTGCTGACATCGCCTTGGTGAGGCTGAAGGAGCCAGTGAAATCCACGTTCATCCGGCCCATCTTCCTGCCAGGTGCCTCCCGCCAGTTCCGCGTGGGGAAGAAGTGTTGGGTCACCGGCTGGGGACGGGTAGAAGTGAGCGGTAAGTCTCAGAGAGGCACTGGGAGAACATAATCATTAGGGAGTTGGGGAGAGAAGTACCCTGCTCTGTCCCCTCCCTTTTCCTCAAGTCCCTGCCCCTGCTCCGCCCCCTCCCCAGCCCCATTCCACCCCTTCCCCGAAGCCCCCTCCCCTGAGCGACGCGGCCTTGGGGGGGTTAGCACGGGGCCTGGTGCCAGCAGCAGGAGTGGAATCATCCCCGCATTGACCTGCTCTGCTCCGCTGGCTCCCAGCCGTGCCGCTCCACTTCCCACCACTGCCGGTGGGGCAGGGAGACAGGCCTGACCCCTGCTGCCAGCGCCAGGCCCCCACTAATCCCTCAGACTGTCCTGTGCCCCACAGGGCCCCCAAAGCACGGGGCCCGGGGCAGACGCCACACACCTTCCTATGAGAAGGGCTCTGGTGGTCATGGACACTGTGACCATCTCGGCTGACCTCCTGGAGAGCACAAGCCAGAGAACGTCCCTGAAGGAATTGCTGCTTTAAGGAGACCAGATCTCTGAGCTGGCCGCCCCATCTGGATTTACAAATGGAGAATCCACCACTGCCCTTGGTAAATTGCTCCAACCGTTAATCGCCCTCACTGTTAAAAACTGACACCTCATTTCCAGGCTGAGTGTGTCTGGCTTCAACTTCCAGCCGCTGGATCATGTTCAATCTTCCCCTGCTCGACTGCAGAGCCCGTTATTAAACACGTCTTCGCATTGTAGATACGAATAGACTGGGCTCAATTCACCCCTTAGCCTTCTCTCTGTGAAGTTAAATCAACTGAGCTCCTGAGTTAGAGGCCTGGGGTCCCGGATGATCAGGGCCGTGTGTGGGGGGGGTGGTGGGGCGCAGCGCTGCTCCCTGCTGCGCCAGAGGCTGGCAGAATAACTCTGCCGCACCTCTGCTTCTCCCCATCCAGAGCGTCTCCAACCACCCAAGACCCTGCAGGAGCTGGAGGTTCCCATCCTCAGCACAGCGACCTGCAACAAGCGTTACAGCACACTGAGACGAAACCCATTTCTGGGTCCACAGGCAGTCAAAACCAGCATGATCTGCGCTGGGTACATGGACAGCAACAAGGGATTCTGCCATGTGAGAGCCTTTCCTCCCAGTGATTGTGGGTATTACACCTCCGGTGCCCAGACCCTGACCGAGATCAGAGCCGCCTTGTGCCAGGCGCCGCCCAGACCCTGATTGAGACCAGGGCCCCCATGTTCACGGTGACAGCGACGGGAATTGGGGCCCTGACCCCCGTTTCTCTCTTTCTCTCTCTAGGGCGACTCCGGGGGGCCTCTGGCCTGTGAGCAGGGCGGCACCTGGTACCTGGCCGGAGTCGTGAGCTGGTTTCTGACCAGAAAAGTGAGTGGAATCGTCTGTTCTCATCCCAAGTTCCCCGGAGTCTTCACCCGGGTGACGGCCTACGACAGCTGGATCCAGGAGCATGTGAAGGGGGTGGGCCCTCTGCCAGCGCTTCTCCAGCTGCACTGACACTCGCCGCCCTCCTCCTCGCAGCCCTGTGAGCCACGCGCGGACCTGCCCCTGGCACTGCCAGGCCGACCCCCCTCAGGATGTCTATAGACCCCCGCCCCTTGACACCGGGTGTGGGCCCCGCGCTGCTGGGGTCTGCGGGACGCGGCTGGGAGAGGCTGGTGGATGGAAGCACGGGGGGGCGGGGGAGGGCTATGGGGAGGTGAGGGCGGGGGGGGCTTACGTCCTGCTTTTCCTACAGCTCTGCAGCGCCCCCTGGGGGTGACTGGGAAGCCAACAGGGACAGGCCCCGCAGCCGCTTCTATCCCCTGACTTGTGCTCTGAAAATCATCAATAAATCGGCTTTGCAAGCAAACTGCCCTGCAGCAGCTGGTCCCACCTCCCGCTGGGACAGTCCTGCCATGGCAACAGCCTCCCATGGGCTCCACGGTTTAGCTGAGCGTAGGGGCCTCCCATCGCGCTGGGCGCTGCACAGACACCCCCGACCGAGATCAGGGCCCCCGTCATACTGGGTGCTCCACACACCCACCCAACCGAGATCAGGGCCCCCATCGCCCCAGGCGCTGCATATACCTCCCCCAGATGAGAATGGGGCTCCCAGCACACTGGATACCGTGCAGACCCTCCCTACCGACTGGGAACCCCATCATGCCGGGTGCTGCACATACCTTGAGTCAGATCAGGGCCCCATCGTGCCAGGCGCTGCCCAGAGACACGTTATGAGACAGTCCCAGCCCTCACAATCACAGACAAAAGATCCCAGCTGGAGACAGACAGACAGACGGGGAAGCACCAGGGAGCAACGGGACGATGCTGGTCACCGTGACGGGGTCTGTTCTCTGCCCAGTCACTCACCCACCGCCCCGGTAGAGCTTCCCTGCTGGACACTCACCGAGCTACGGTGTGAGGGTCTCAGTGCACCAGGCCCCATGTGCTTTAATCCTCCAGTGGCTGAACAGAGCCCAGGCACAGCCCCTGGCTGGGTCCCCAGGTGCCCCCTGTGCAAAATTGTGGGATTTGGGCATTTTTTAATTTTTTTTTTATTGATTTAAATGTTCAGAGTTGTGGGAAATTATGGAGGTGGGGGTCAGACACTGTGGGGATCAGACAATAATTAGATAATGACAGTGGATGCTAAAAGCTAAAGCTTTAGAACCGTTCAAATACCAATTGTCAACATCCCTCATCAAAAAAGTACAAAGTCAATCGCCTTAAAGCAAAGTCTTTTCTCACTGTGTCTGGTGGCACATTTCGATTCTTACTGATGGAAATATTAAGGCAGCAGTCTCTGTGTGTGTGCAGTGACATCAAGGTGGGGGAGCCAATATCCTTTCTCAGACCATCTTCCATTGGTGGAAGAGACAAGCTCAGGACCTCCCCAAAGCTCTGGTTCGGGTCTGGGCTGAAGAAGACCAGAAGAAGATTTGAAGAAGAGAAGCTCCGTGTAGCTGGAAAGCTTGTCTCTCTCACCAACAGAAGCTGGTCCAACAAACGGTATTTCCTCCCCCACCTCATCTCTTATATTCTGGGACCAACTCGGCTTCGACACTATGAACAGCTACGGTGAAACCGACATTTACCGACACAACTCCAGCCCTTCCCAGGCTGGTAGCGCAGGAGCTCAGGCGAGGTGATCACCATGGTCCCGTCTGGCTTGAGAAGCGACGTGTCTGTGTCTGGACTCTCGGACATGACCCGGGTGGCATCGCAGAGATCACAGGACGGGGACTGCAGCGAAGAGCAGGCCTGGCTCCTCGCCCCGATTTCTCCTCCAAAGGGAAACAGCTCGGACGTCAGATAAACCACCCGGGGCCAAACTGGGGAAACGGGTGTAAACACTCTGCTGCCGATTCGACTGCAAATCTCTGGTCCTGGCGGGGGAGGGGAGGGGAGACAAGGGCCCCGGCTCAGACGTGCCGGGGGCTTCCCAGCACAGAGCCACAGGGTCGGGGGCCCCCCAGGGTCGGCTAGTCCCAGCCCCGGTGGAGATGCAGGATTTGTCGTGTCTGCACCACCCAGGACAGATGGTTTCGCAGCCGCTTTCTGAAACCGCCCAGTGAAGGAGCTTCCAGCCCCTCCCAAGGCTTCCTGGGAGTGGGGCCTCCACTGTCCTGCTGCTCTTACCCAGCCGGGGGCCGGCCCAGATCGGCCCCAGCTCCGAGCTGCCTGGCCCCAGGGCTCGCGTGGGGCTGGCCCGGGGGGGGGGGGGGGGCGGGGCTCCCAGCTGGCCTGGCTGCTGGTGCTGGTGCGTGTTCCCAGCTAAGAGGGGCCAGAGCAGCCTCCCACCGAGAGAGAGTCACAGACATCCGGGGGGGGCAGCCTGGAGGGGAAAAATCTGTCCAGGGGGGGGGAAATCGACTGGAGGGGGAGATCCTGCCCCCCCCCGGGGATGGTAGTTACCCCCTCCCCCCCGTGACCGGCCCCACAGCTCGCTCTGTCTGCCCGGAATTTTCTCCGGCAGAACCGAAAGTAAAACCTCCGCTGGTTTCTGTTTCCTCCTGCCCCGCAGCCGGGCGCTGATCCCGCAGGAGATCGGCTCCCAGGGGCGGGAGGGGTGTAGCCAGAGGGGAGGCTGTTAATAGCCACTGCTGGTGGGGGCTGGGAGCCAGGACTCCTGGGTTCTCTCCCAGCTCTGGGAGGGGAGTGGGGTCTGGTGGGTTAGAGCAGGGGGGCTGGGATCCAGGATTCCTGGGTTCTCTCCCCAGCTCTGGGAGGGGAGTGGGGGCTGGTGGGTTAGAGCAGGGGGGCTGGGATCCAGGATTCCTGGGTTCTCTCCCCAGCTCTGGGAGGGGAGTGGGGGCTGGTGGGTTAGAGCAGGGGGGCTGGGAGCCAGGACTACCACCTGTTCAGCACATTGAATTTAGCAGCTGTTATTTCCTGGCTCAGGTTCCCAGGAAATCAGTCCCCATTATTCTCTATAGATGCAGGGAGGGGCACACAGGTGCCCATAAAAACCTGCCCTGGCACTTGCATTCCCCAGTCGGGCTTTGGTCGGAGCAGTGGAGGCAGCTGCATGCAGCCAAGACAGGCCTGGGGAAGGCTGAACCATGGGGTGTCTCCGCTCCCCACTGGCTCTAGCATTGCTGGCGATGACACTGCTGCAGGGTGAGTGTGGGGTGGGGATGTAGGGACCAGCCCCTCCCTCCCAGGGGGAGGGGAGTGAGATACAGGTTTGTGGGGGAGGGAATTGGCTAGGGACTATCAGGGAGATCCAAGCCCTTGGCTCTTCATAGCCCCCCCCGAGCCTGGATTGGTACATTCAGTCCTGAGCTGCCCCACTCAGATCAATGGGGCATGTTGATTCTTGAACCGGCTGGTGGTAAATCAGAAACAGGGCTGAGACTTGTGGCTGGTGCTGAGGACGGCAGGGCTGCTCTGGGGCAATGGGCGGAGCTTGGGAATTATGGGTGGAGCTACTGGCACTCAGTCCCCTCACACACACCTTCTCAGGTCCCAGCAATGCCTGTGAATAACCCTCACCCCCAACACACACACTGGGTGCTCAGGGGAGCTGGAATCAGCCAGGTAAGACACCCACTACAGAACTCCAGCCTCACCTGCCCTGGGCATGTGCCCTGAGAATAAGGGTGGGAGCCTGGACTCCTGGGTTCAATCCCCAGCTCTGGCAGGGGGTGGGGGTGAGGCTGAAAGCCAGGAGTATGGCTTCTTTGCTCATCCCATGCCAATGCTGTTCCCCTCTCGGGTGCAGCCACAGCGGTCTGTCAGGTTGAATTGGTGGGGATGCCCCAAGGGGCCGGTGGCCGTGGCAGGTCAGCATCCAGTATAATAGACACCACTTTTGCGGCGGGTCCCTCATCTCAGCCCAGTGGGTTTGTGTCAGCAGCTCATTGCTTCCAATTGTGAGTAACTGGGATGGGTAGGGATTGGTGCTGCACAGTCAGGCATCCTGCCTCGATCTATGCCAGGGAAACCATCCCTGGATGGCATCGCTGTGTGGCTGTTATCCAGCTGCCCCACCCCAGAGGTGGCTGCATCTCAGAATTGGATGGGCCATCCCCGTGCAGCGTCCTGGGTGGTTTTCCCCCAGCTGCCCTGCCCCAGAGGTGGCTGCCTCTCACCGTCAGGTGTTGCCTGGACCCTACTGCATTTTTGCCCATGTTTGCAATCCAGTTTCCCCCACTGATCGTTGCTGTCCCTCTGCTCCCCAGCTCTTTCCCCCAGTCTGCCTATCGTGTGACCCTCGGGGAGCACCAGCTGTCCAACCCCTCCCCGAGTTGGGTCTCATCCCCTGTGCGCCAGATCCTCGTCCACCCCCGATTTACAACAGGGGGACCCGTTCCGCCGATATTGCCCTAGTGAAGCTCACGGAGCCAGTGCGATACACCGACGAAATCCTCCCCATCTGCTTGCCAGGCCCCTCCCACTCCTTCCCTGGCAACCACACGTGCTGGGTCACCGGCTGGGGGACAAACAGCTTCTGCGGGTAAGACCATCCCCCGCGGGAGATGCACTATCACTCTGTGACTCAAACCCCGAGCTCCTGGAGCCCCGTGATTCCTGCTGCATCTTGAAATAATCCTCACCCAGCTCTCTGCTGCCCCCTGCCGGCAGGAGGACCAGGAAGTAGGTTGGGGAGGTATATGGGGAAAGGGAATTGCCAGGCATGGGCATGGGTTGCAGCCAAGGATCTATTAACTTCTCTGAGGGCTCAGGGATATTAGATTTTGTGGGGCTCCCTAGGCTCAGGATGCAGCCAAAAATGTGGGGTAAAAGTGTGGGAGAAGGCAGGGGGTTGGGTGCAGGAGGGGGTGAGACCTTCAGCTTAGGGTGCATTTGGGGGGCAGGAGAGGGGGTCCAGGCTGGGCTCAAGGGGTTTGGCGTGCAGGAGCGGACTCAGGGCAGGAGGTTGGGATGTGGGGTCTGGTTGGGAGTCGGGGTGCTGGAGTGGGGTGGGAGTTGGAGTGAGGGTTCGGGGAGGGAGTTAGGGTGCCGGCGGGGGAGCAGGGCGGGGGCAGGGGATCGGGATGTGGGCCGCGTCCCTGGGGCAGCTCCTGTTTGGTGGCAGAGCTGGGCTGAGGCAGGCACCTGGTCTGTCTTGGCCCCATGCTGCTCCTTCCTGACTGAGCCTGAGGCTGCCGGCATGGCACGGACATCCCTGGCTGTGGCTCTGTGCACCGCCCCCCCGATGCCCGAATCAATGGGAGCTGCGGGGGCAGAGCCTGCAGGCGAGGGCAGCATGCAGACGGAGCTCCCCAGCGCTCACAGCTCCAGCCCGGCGGGGCTGAGAGGGGGGAACAGGAGTGTGCAGAGCTGCCCCCACACTAGGTGGGGCTGGAACTCAGGGGCTTTAGTGGTGCAGCCCACGGCCCCAGGCTAAGGGGACCCCCGAAAAGATCTGCACTTTTGGCAGCCCGGAGATCTTTTTGCAGGGGCCCCCTTTAGCCTGGGCGTCTGTGTAGGGGTTCGCTCCTGCATTAATTCAGCCCCAGTTGTGGGTGTCCCAGCTCCTTCCCCACCCCCCAGTCTCTCTCCCACCCCCCAAGACGCTGCAGGAGGTTCCGGTCCAGCTGATGGACACTGCAGCCTGCAACGCCCTCTACAACATCGACCTGGCCCCGAACATCGGCAGGGACCCCATTAAACCCAACATGATCTGTGCCAGCTATGCAGAAGGGAAGAGGGACTCCTGCCAGGTGAGAGAGGGCTCTGGGCCAGCTGGATGCAGGTGAGCCCCAGGTGCGTCTCCCCGTCACCATCTAGGGCCTATCGAAGGTAAAACGGCTGCTGCATTTGCAAAGCTCCAGACATGGTTCCTCCCAGCTGGCAGGTGCATCTCTGACTTTTAGAGCCAGTGGAGTCACAGCCCTGTGCCTAAGCCCCAGCTCCTGGAGTCCTGGGATTAGGGCAGAGCCCCAGCTTTTATATTTTATTGAAGTAATAGTTGAACCTTTGTGTTTGCATAGAAAAGAGGAAGAATGTGGCTAGACAGTAACTGAGGCCTGCCTGAGTCTGCAGAGAGCCTGAGCCAGTCACTGTGGGATGGGAAAATACCCCATGCCTGAATATTCAAGGTGTCAACTCCCAGCCCCACTGCTCTGGGAGCTCTGCCAGTGGTCTCTGTGTAGGGCAGGAGAGGAAGAACCACAGCCACCCCAGCACCTGTGAATGTCCTGGGGGACTCTCACTTCCGCTACCAAAGCCTCCTTCAGGGAAAGTGAGCTGGAAAAGCACAGCAAACTCCTTTCACTTCTCATGTTGGTGTGGACAAAACTTGTGGGTGGGGCCATGGGATGGCCCATATGCCTACAGTCCCAAGGGGCTGGATGCCTGGGGATAGGGTCATCAGGGGGGAGACCCTCATTAATCCCAATTTCTCTACTCCTCCAGGGTGACTCTGGGGGGCCACTGACCTGTGACCACAATGGGACCTGGTTCCTGATGGGGGTTGTGAGTTGGGGGGACGGCTGTGGCCAGCCCAATCGTACCCGGTGTCTATGTCTGGACAGTGGCCTACGGTGAATGGATATGGGGGCACATGGTCTCCAGGGGATGAGCCACCAGTACAGAAAAACAGCCTCTCTGCAATAAATGATGCCAGATCCTCCTTCAGCACCTACAGGCTTCTCTTCACCACTCTCATGATGGCACTGTGACGTCCCCCGCATCTCTCCCTCCTCCGTTCACCCAGCAGTGAAACCATCCACTGTCTGTGGACAGTGTGAGATGGAGATGGGAAAGGATCTGAGATCTATCAGCAATGCCCACATGCCAGAGTCTGCAGGGAGCCTGACCCTGTTGCAATGAGAAGGGAGAGCTGCCCTGAGTGTGACTGAGAGCAACACTGCCTGAGTCTGCAGAGAGCCTGAGCTGGTTGCTTGGAGAGGGTGAACAGTGGATCCCTCAAATCTAACCAACTTGTTGAAACACTTTGGAGTCAAAGCTTCGCCCATGATCTCTGTGTAACCCACACTGGGAGCCCAGACCTGGTGAAGGATTCATTCCCTGGGACCACCGGCTACTGTCACAGACTCGGGATTTCTTAGGGGCTGGGTTGTGAAGGTTGGCCACAGCGACCAGCCAACGTTCTCCACTAGAGTCTGTCTGAGGCAAAGTCCAAACCACGTCAGCAGCAACCTGCCCCATTGGTGCCCCCGGCAAGTTACCGCCACGTCGGGGCGCTGCTGTCTTAGGGGAGCCCTTTCTTGCAAGGAAAATCACATTCCATGCGCCCGAGTTCTACACCCACCCAGCAGAAATTCACCCGGCGCTTGGCTATGGTTTTACACCCCTGAACTCTCCAGCCATTTTAAGACCGTGGCATGTCCCTTCTCAGAGTATCTGGTAGAAGCAGCTGATCCCGGGACTCATCCCTCACCCGCTGACGCTTCACTCCCACCACTAGATGGCAGCAGGGAGCCCCTCCCCCAGCGCGCTGCAGGGTAAGGCCGGATCGGATGCGAGAGTTCGGCTGCCACTTTGGTTCAGCTGAACAATGGCAATTCTCTGAGCTGTCTCTGTCTGGGGGGAAAAATCCCACAAATTGCAAAAGGTTTCAATGATCAATTTTACCTCCATTTTATGACAGAAAGCACACCAGGAACTCTACCCCCCCCACCACCACCACTTCCTGCAAGAGCTGGGGAGAGAACCCAGGAGTCCTGGCTCCTAGCCCCGCCTGCTCTAACCACCAGCCCCTACTCCCCTCCCAGAGCTGGGAGAGAACCCAGGAGTCCTGGCCCCTCTTCCCCTCCCAGAGCCGGGAGAGAAACCCAGGAGTCCTGGCTCCCAGCCCCGCCTGCTCTAACCACCAGCCCCTACTCCCCTCCCAGAGCTGGGGAGAGAACCCAGGAGTCCCTGGCTCCCCAGCCCCCACCAGCAGTGGCTATTAACAGCCTCCTCTCTGGCTACACCCCTCCCGCCCCAGGAGCCAATCTCCTGCGGGGTCAGCGCCCGGCTGCGGGGCAGGAGGAAACAGAAACCAGGGGAAGTTTTACTTTCGGTTCTGCCGGAGAAAATTCCGGGCAGACAGAGCGAGCTGTGGGGCAGGTCACAGAGGGGGGGAGGGGGCACTACCATCCCGGGGGGGGGCAGGATCTCCCCTCCAATCGATTTCCCCCCCGGACAGATTTGCCCCTCCAGGCCTGCCCCCCCCCAGATGTCTGTGGACTCTCTCTCGGTGGGAGGCTGCTCTGGCCCCTCTTAGCTGGGAACACGCACCAGCACCAGCAGCCAGGCCAGCTGGGAGCCCAGCCCCCCCCCCCCCCCCCCCCCCCCCCCCCCGGGCCCGCCCCACGTGAGCCCTGGGGCCGGCAGCTCGGAGCTGGGGCCGATCTGGGCCGGCCCCCGGCTGGGTAAGAACAGCAGGACAGTGGAGGCCCCACTCCCAGGAGGCCTTGGGAGGGGCTGGAAGCTCCTTCACTGGGCGGTTTCAGAAAGCGGCTGCGAAACCATCTGTCCTGGGTGGTTTAGACACAACAAATCCTGCATCTCGGCCGGGGCTGGGACTAGCCGACCCTGGGGGTCCCCCCGACTCTGTGGCTCTCTGCTGAGAAGCCCCCGGCACGTCTGAGCCGGGGCCTTTGTCTCTCCTCCCCTCCTCCCCCGCCAGGACCAGAGATTTGCAGTCGAATCCACAGCAGAGTATTTACACCCGGTTCCCCAGTTTTGGCCCCCGGGCGGTTTCCCTGAACTTCCGAGCTGTTTCCCTTCGGAGGAGAAATCGGGGCGAGGAGCCAGGCCTGCTCTTCGCTGCAGTCCCCGTCCTGTGATCTCTGGGATGCCCCCGGGTCACGTCTGAAAGTCCAGACACAGACACGTCGATTCTCAAGCCAGACGGGACCATGGTGATCACCGCGCCTGAGCTCCTGCGCTACCAGCCTGGGAAGGGCTGGAGTTGTGTCGGTAAATGTCGGTTTCACCGTAGCTGTTCGCACTGTCGAAGCCGAGTTGGTCCCAGGATATAAGAGATGAGGTGGGGGAGGGAATATCGTTTGTTGGACCAAGCTTCTGTTGGTGGGAAGCGAAGACAAGCTTTCCGAGCAACGACGTGAGCTATCTGTTCTTCAAATCTTCCTTCTGGTTTTCTTCAGCCCAGACCCGAACCAGAGCTTTGGGGGAGGTCCCTGAAGCTTGTGCTCTGTCCACCAATGGAAGGGATGGTCTGATAAAGAGATATTTCCCCTCCCCACACTTTGATGTCACTGCACACACACAGTGAGACTGCTGCCTAAAATATTTCCATCGGTAAGAATCGAAATGTGCAGACCAGGCGCAGTGGAGAAAAAGGCTTTATTGAGAACCTGTTAGATTTTGCTTATGGCGATTGACTTTGTACTTTTTTTGATGAGGGATATTGACAGGTTGTATATAAACAGTGGTTCTAAAGCTTATTAAGCTTTTAGCATCCACTGTCATTATATAGGGTTTACAGAGTAGCAGCCGACCCGTGTTAGTCTGTAGCCGCAAAAAGCACAGGAGGACTTGTGGCACCTTAAAGAGACTAAACACATTTTATTTCAGCATAAGCTTTCGTGGGCTACAAGCCCGACGTCATCAGAATGCCTGCAGTAGCCCACTAAAGCTTATGCTCAAATAAATGTGTTAGTCCTCTAAAGTGGCCACAAGGACTCCTGTGCTATTTTCTCATTATCTACTTATTGTCTGATCCCCACATTGTCAGAGACCACCTCACCTCCATAATTTCCCACAACTCTGAACATTTAAAATAAATTTTAAAAATGTTTAAAAATGCCCAAATCCCACAAAATTTTGTCACAGGGGGCACCTGGGGTGGAAAAAAAAAAAAGAACCCAGCGAGGGGCCGTGCCATGGGCACTGTTCAGACCACAGTGGTGATTAAAGCACATGGTGCACCTGATGCACTGGATACCCTCACACCGTAGCCTAGTTGAGTGTCCAGCAGGGTAGCTCTACTGGGGCGGTGGGTGAGTGACTGGGCAAAGAACAGAGCCCGTCACGGTGACCAGCACTGCGCCGTTGGCTCCCTGGTGCATCCCCCCGTCTGTCCTGTCATGACTCCAGCTGGGATCTTATTGTCTGTGATTGTGTGATGGCCTGGGCACTGTCTCAAGAACGTGAGCCTGGGCAGTGCCTGGCAAGATGGGGCCCTGATCTGACTCAAGGTATGTGCACGCGCCTGAGCACAAAGGGGCAACCGATCGTCGGTCAAGAGAGACCCATGGCAGCGCCCGGCGTGATGGGGGTTCCCAGTCGGGGGTATGGCGTGTCTGCACAGTATCCAGTGTGCTGGGAGCCCCATTCTCGTTTTGTTCGGGTGTATATGGCAGCGCCTGGGACGACTGGGGGCCCTGATCTCGGGTTGGGTGGGTGTGTGGAGCACCCAGTATGAAGGGGGCCCAGATCTACGGTCGGGTGGGTGTCTGTGCAGGCGCCCAGCGCGAAGGAAGGCCCCTACAACTCAGCTAAACCATGGAGCCCGTGGGAGGCTGTTGCCGTGGCAGGTACTGTCCCAGCGGAGGGCGGGCGCCAGCTGCTGCGGGGCAGTTAGCTTGCAAAGCCGATTTATTGATAATTTTCAGAGCACAAGTCAGGGGATAAAAGCAGCTGCGGGGCTGCGGGGCCCGTCCCTGGTTCGGCTATCCCCCAGTCACCACCCCAGGGGGCGCTGCAGCGCTGCAGGAAAAGCAGGATATAACCCCCCCCACCCTCACCTCCCCATAGCGCCCCCCC